>NC_090300.1:117380625-117682187 GCF_039906515.1 Pseudorca crassidens | reverse complement strand
AGTTGTATTTTGTCTATCTCCTACTAGAACATAGTCTCGAATGTTTTTGGTGTTCTGTTCACTGGTATATCCTCCATGCCTAGAACAGTGCCAAAACACAGAAGATGCTAAGTGAATGTTTGTGAATGCATAAATAAAAGATCACTTTCTACAAACAAAGGAATTTACCTAAAATCAGGCATGTTTGATTTTGGAGATGGTGAAACTGATAATAATTTAGCTCAATAACTCTTTCACTAGTTAAGATGAAGTAAGCACATCCTACCCCTTCTCTCCTAATGACTGCAGCTATGAAATCTGGAGAAAATGAATGAAGCCACCATTTGAGAAGTCTGGAAAGGAAATAATAGCAGGAAATTGTAGTAGAACAGAGTTAAAGGACCACAAATCCAGTAGTGAATTTACCTTTTTTTCCCCCTTTAGTATCTTCAAGCTTGGTCTCAAGGCAGTGAGAGCCCAGAAGTATACATTGGAACAGACAGAATACTAGGAGAAGCCCTCCTATTCCAGTTTGAAACATAGAAAATAAGTGTTAGTTTCCAGTGCATATGGAACATTCATCATAACAGATGGTACCCTGGGATATTAAACAAACCTTAACATATTTAAAAGAATGTATATCATACAAAGTATGTTTTTAAACCGTAATGGAATTAAACTTGAAATCAATAACAAAAGATACAGAAGAATCATAGAAATTAAAATGCACATATGCTTTTAAATACCACATAAATAAAACAGGAAGTCTCAAGGGAAATTAGAAAATATTTTGAACTGAAAAAAAAAATGAAATGCAACACGTCAAAATTTGTAGGATGTAGCTAAAACAGTATTTCCCTGTTAAACTGTTAAACAGAGAAACGGTGTTTTAAAAAGTCAAATGCTTATATTACAAAAGAAGAAATGTTTCAAATGAATAACCTAAGTTTCCACTACAAGAAACTAGAAAAAAGAAGAGGAAAAAAAGCCCAAAGAAAACAGAAGAAAAGAAATAAAAGAGAGCAGAAATAAATGAAGTGGGTGCCTTTATGATTCCATTTATATGACGTTCTCAAAAGACAAAACCATAGTGATGTTGAATAGATCGTAAGTTGCCAGGGGTTAGAGAAGAGGGAAAGAGTAACTACAAAGGTATAGTACAAGGAGTTTTGGAGGATGATGGAAATTTCTGTATCCTAATTGAGGTGGTGGTTATACAAATCTATACATATATTGAATTTCATAGAATTGCACACCAAAAATGTCAGTATTACTGTATGTTAATTTAAAAATAAATTTTAAAGTAATATTCCTTTAAAATTCTTACTCATGTATTTATTCTGTCTAAGAGGGGATATGAGAATTTTATAAATGTAAAATATGTTATTAATTCTCTATTCAAACACTGGCTTTCAAATTACTAACTTTAGAACCCTTCTGCAATCCCTTCACTCTAAGCTTTGCATCCCTCATTCTAAAGGCAGGGATAGTACCAGTTGCATACAGGGTGGTGATGAGCAATCCTGATCTGAATGGTTCCTGGTTGAATGGAGTTTTACCTCATTCTACTACTCAGGAAATCTTTCCAATGTATCTGAAAACCTTATATTTAAATCACAGTCAAGAAAAACTCACCTACATTTATTTTAGAGAATACACTGTTGTCATATTTTAAAAGAAAGTTAAAGTAAGGATGTTTCACCAAATGGCTACCAAAAAGTTTAAGAGAAAACTGCCCAGTGTGAAGTTTTATATAGCCACAGGTGTGGTATAAATTAGTAAAATATGTTCCTTCTCTAGAAAGAAATGTAATCAATAATAAATAGTTTCATCCAGCTGTTTTTTTGTTTGTTTTTGTTTTTTGTCCTGACACATCATTCTGAATCACAATTACAGTATTCTAAATATGTGTTTAGAATTGGGAAGAGTTTCTGTATGATAGGTTAACTGCCCCTGCCGTTTTATGGTTTCTTTTTTTCAATAGCTTCAAAATGTGGACAAATGCCTATTTTTCATTTATTACCACAAGATTTCCTTCCTAGACTCTTTAACATTCTCTATCTTCAGTCTTATTAATCATAAATAGAAGTCTCCTTTAATCCTGAGTAAAGGCAAATAATTATTTCAGCTGCCTTTCAACAAACCTTCTGGGTTAACATGTGACTTGTAGAGTTGAAAATTATGCTAAACAATTCAATAAACTTCACTGGTGAACATGAGAGCTAAATCGTCAACTAACTGTAAATATGGACTGGAAAATTATTTTAAACTGATATTTTTACTCACACTGGAACTGAATTTAATACATATCTCATTGTAGTCTGTAAAATCAGCACACAAAATAAGCTGGTAAAATTACACTTTCAAATTTTATATCCCCTAATAAATCATTCAATACCAAACTTTATTTACAGTTATGGATTTATACAGATCAATTTTTAAAGCATTCTACCAGAAAATGAAAACCAGAAGTTGGCTCAAATAAAAACTAAATCAAAATAATTACCTCCTGAATTACTTCTTTACATATGTGTATTATATTTTCCAAAGACATTATAAACTGTGTTTGGCAAAACAGGAGAAATCATGTCTGAACTACAACATTTAGTACTTATTGTGTCACAAGGACAGATAAACTGGATTTAAACTGGAAATTTATTTACCTTACATGAGTAAAATTTTAGAAGTAGTGCAGGTCTTTCATCATGACTTCACAGCTGAACAATGTTACCATAGACCAAATTCTCTCTGCCCCTCCACATTGCTTTTCATGCTGTTGCCTTATCCTTAGGCTCAGTAAGATGCCTCTTCCCAAAAGTTCTAGACACTCCCTCTGATTGGAATCAAAATGGCTGTAATAACATCACAGTTCATATCCTCATATCATACAATCCTATCCTAGGGAGGAAAAAAATCTCTTCTAGTAAGTTCTTTGAAAAAAGAAGAAATTTTCTCTTTCCCAGGATTCTTCTTGCTTCTCATTGCCCTGATTGGGTTATAGGCTTATTTATGGGGGGTGGGGAGGGGTAGTCACTTTGGCCAAGACCTATCGTTGCTCCTTGACTGGAGTCAATAATACTCCATGCCTAGTACTTGGGTGGATTCAACCTACCAAAAACCATATTGATTTTAGAAAACAAAAAATTTTAGAAGATAATTGTGTGTGAGCAATACCAGAATATATTCAAGATTCATAATGTTTGAGATTAACTTTTCCTGCTTCTAGAATTTATAGTCATTATGTGACAAAAGAATCAAGTAAACAATACAAAATTTATATTCAAATCTCTTTTATCAAAAAACATTTTATTGTGAAAAAAATATTTTATTTTGTGTATACTGACATGAAATCCTAATTACATATGTTGACTGAACTTTTTAAATGCTGTAGTTAAATAAAACATTTTATACTTTTCTTTAAACAACATATGTTCAAAATTATTAATTTATCAAATATTTATTGTGTACGTACAATATGTTTTTCACTATTATGAGTGCTATTGATGTAGTGGTAAACAAAACATTCCGTCCTCACAGAGCTTACATTCTTATGGTAAGGCTTATATTCTAATGAATGACTTGATTGTGTTAATACAGGCATCATTATATAAAAATCTAAAAATTATGGTGAGCTTATTGAAGATGGTAAATTTGTTGGTAAATTTTCCCTATTAAAACTCTGAGGTTCGTTTCTTTAATCATTCTTTTAACAGGTAATATGTTCTACTGATTATGAGTTCAAACATCCTCAATACCTAAGGAAACAAAGGGGAACAAGTGAACAATATTTTTCCCAGTAATAATTGTTCAAGAGAAAATATATATTGCAAATCTAAAAACATTACAAGTAATTTCATTTACTAAAATATTAGTTTTAAGTTTTTCCAAAAGTAATTGAAAATCTAAACAATTACAATTGTCACCTTAAATAAGATATACGTACATCTAATACATTTTTACATATAACAGAAAATATATACATATATATTAAAAGTCTGTGGATCACTTTTATATGAAGGTGTTGCTTCAGCTATTCACAAACCAACCTCATCCCTCTTTTCCTAAACCCCTGTGTATCCATATGTAGTACACATATCAACAGAGGTGCTAGGACAAACACTGGTATCCATAGTTCTTATAGAGGAATTTCCAAAAGGGACATTCTCTTGGATGGACTCTTTCTAAGAGGGTGTAATTATCATTGATATAGAAAGTTAAATTCAGAAAATCAAAATTTTATCTACACACAAGACTTTACATTTGGAAACAAGAAACATTTTCCACCTTTGTCCCATTAGTTGACACTATGTTCAGGAAGCCAAAAGAATAGAACCTTTGTGAAGCCCCTATTTGCACAACTACAATTTTCAAGGTCAGGAAAAAGTCATAATTGTTCAGTATGGATTAAAAGGGTACATCATAACTTATTATAATTTAGCCAATTATATTTTTGTCCATGAAATAAAATGCAGCCATTAACAAGAAAAGGTAAATTTTTATGTGCTGAGATATAAATATCTACAGGATATATTACTCAGTGAAAAAAAGCAAACTGAAGAACAATACATGTAAAACTATTATATTTCTCATTTTAAAGAGAGAGGAGCAAGAGAATTTTACCTCTGCTACATATACAAATTTCCTGGAAGACTGGGGTATAAGGCAAGAAAGCAGGCAGGAGCCAAATTATACAAGGTTCTGTGGCATTAATGAGAAGTTTAGAGTTTACATTAAGGAGAAAATGAGCCACAAGAGGGTTTTAAGAGGAGGTCAATACAATCTGACTTTAAATTTTGAAGGAAAATTGTTTGAATTCCACTTCTGGCCAAGTTGGAAAAACAGGAACTGGTTATAGCCTTTGCCTGAAACAACCAGAGCGGGGAAAAACTGTCAAAATATATGAATCAACAGTTTCCAAGGCAAAGGATATTAGGAGTGAAGGACAGTGATGCCCAAGAAATAGGAAACATTCAAATCCACCCTGTGATTGCTCTAGTTTACTATCTTGAGAGAGATTCCAGGCTACATTGAAGGAAGGGGGAAAGCCAGTAGATACAGGTAGCTGCCTTGAGTTTAGGAAATGAAGCTATGTATTTAGGGAGACCAAGGAGGCTAAAGTTTGCAGGACGTAGTACTGGATAGAAGAGGACTATACACAGAGAGAATCCAAGAGATCTGCAGAGAGTCCCTTTTGAATATTCAAGAGAGTATTGATCATTGCATGCATGTGAAGAAACTACTCAAGTTTGGGGAAAGAACAACCCAAAAGCATGGGAGGGAACAGTGACCAGATATCACAAAGGGTTAGGAATAGTGCCTTTTTCCACTATCCAACTAGAATAATTCATAATTCACGAAGGATTGAGTAAAGTATTCTAGAAGATATTGACTCAGAAGTCCTAGACTGATCACTATTCTGGAACTGCCTAGAAAATTGTAAAAGCAAGCCTAGAAAGGATCAAACTCTTTCCTAGAAACTTGACTGCACTCCAGAACTCAAGAATATTTATAGGAATACAAAAATATCTAGCACTCAACAAAATAAAATTCACAAGCCTGCCATGTAACCAAATATTACCAGGCATACAAGGAAGCAGGGAAACAGAACTTGTAATAAAAATGATCAATTAGTTGAAATGGAGCCAGAACTGACACACATGCAAGAATTGAGACAGGAAAAGTAGAAGTTACTCTAATCATATTTCGTATATGCTAAAAGTTAGGTAGAGACATGAAAGCTATAAACAGCACATATAAAACTCCTAGAGATGAAAACTACAAAGTCTGGTATAAAAAAATGCACTGAATAGAAATAACAACAGCATAGACAAATTCATAAGATTAATGAATTTGAATACATAATAATAGGAAAATGAAACACAGAAAAAGGAGTTTTTAAAAAGTGCATCAGTCTCCTGTGAGACAACTTCAAGTGTCCTAATAAATGTATAATTGTAACCAATGATAGAAAGAAGGAAGGAAAATAGGCAAAATATTTGAAGAAGTAATGAGGAAAATTTGTCCAAATTTGATGAAAACTATACACCCACAAACCCAAGAAGCTCAACAAACTCCAAGCACAAGAAACAAGAATAAAAACACAATAAGGCACATCATAATCAACTTGCTCAAAACCAATAACAAAGAGATAGTCATATAAGCAGCAAAACAAAAAGACACATTACACACAGGAAAAAAGATAAGGATACAGTAGATTTCTCATTGAAGATGATGTAAGCAAGAAGATAGTAGAGCAACAATTTAAAGTACTAAAAAAAAAATACCATCCACGTAGTATTTTATGCTTGGAAAAAAATATTTTTCAAGGACAGGGACAAATAAAAATAATCGCAGATGCACAAAAGCTAAAGCAATTCATTGCCAGCAGATGATTACTATAAGAAATGTTAAAGGAAATCCCTCTGGCAGAAGGAAAGTGACCCAAGGTAGAAATATAAATCTACCAAACAAAAAACTACAAAATAATAATTATGTGGATAAATATGTATGATTTTTCTTATTATTTAAATATCTTTAAACAATAATTCACTATAAACAAAATGTAAGTAATGCAGATATTACAACATATACAGAACTAAAATTTCTTACAATGGGGCAGTGGTTGGGAGGGGAGAAACAGAAGTATGCTGTTAAAAGATTCTTTTACCATAGGTAACACTTTATATATATCACTATATATATATATATATATATATATCACTCTCTCTATATATATATCTCACTCTCTCTCTCTATATCACATGAAGGGAGACGTTAAATATATAAGTGAGAAAAAAATAAGTGAGAAGTTAAATATATATATTACAAACCAAATAACAATCACTGAAATAACATAATAAAAAATTACAGCTAATAAGTTAACAAAGAGATAAACTGGAATAATAAAAAAATATACAATCCCAAAGAAGTCAGAAAAGGAGGGAAAAAAATAACAAAAAGGAAATGGAACAAGTAGAAAATAAATAGCAAAATGATAAACTTAAAGCTAACCATATAAAAAGTCACATTAAAGATAAATAGTCTAAAAACTAGAAAACTTTTGGGAATGATGGACAGGTTGACCACCTCAACTGTAGTTATGCTTTATCATGTTGTACACCTTAAAAATGCAGTTTACCGTACATAAATATACCACAATAAAGGTGTTTAAAAAAGAATACACAAGAAACCATTAATAATAGCTATAACTAGGATATGAGAATGGGAGTAGATACGGCTAACAAGATTTCTGCTGATATTTCTAGAGTTTACCTTCTACTTTATACATTTTAAAATTGTTTATAAGATATACTCTTTATTATTCAAAAAATTTTAAACTAGTACAGAAAATGCATGACAAATTAGGAATATATTCATAAGTCGCTATATATTACATATTTTATATATAAAATAATATGCATGGCAATAACAATATTATTGTAAAAAATTTCTTGAAAAATAAGAAAAAAGTAGCAAAATTTCAAATGGCTAAAGAACATGAAAAATAATCCAAGATGAACACAAATGGTCAATAAAAATATGAAAAAGCTGCTCTGCTTTTTATTACTAAAATTATACATTTAGAAAACAGTGAAATAGCCTCTTTTACCTATCTAATTGTCAAAGATTTAAAAACTAATCATGTCTAGATATCAGTGAAATTGTAAAAGATACACAATTCTAAAGACAATTTTAACTTTTATATCAAAAATTTTAATTAACATGTTGACAAATTATTTTCTCTTTCAAGAATTTTTAGAATCCAACAGAATATGGGATGCTCACTGAGTACTGTATAAAAGAGCAATAAAATTTAAACAATCCAAATGTTCATTAATAGGACTTGGTTAAATAAAGTGTGATATCCTTCTATCCATAATATGGAATACTGCAGAGTGTTATAAATAGGAGAATGGGGGTGAGTTAGACCTAGATCTATAAACCCACAATATACAATTTAGTGAATGGCTTCTGAAATATCAATAGTATGTATTTCATGATCTTATACATGAATATGTGTGTATATACATTTGTAGGTAAAGCTGAAATATATATACTTTCCAATCTTTTTTTTTTTTTTTTTTTTTTGGTGGTACATGGGCCTCTCACTGCTGTGGCCTCTCCCGTTGAGGAGCACAGGCTCCGGACACGCAGGCTCAGCGGCCATGGCTCACGGGCCCAGCCGCTCCGCGGCACGTGGGATCCTCCCAGACCGGGGCACGAACCCGTAACCCCTGCATCAGCAGGCGGACTCTCAACCACTGTGCCACCAGGGAAGTCCTCCAATCTTAACTGTAGCTATTTCTTGGCAGTAAGGAGAGGGTTGGGCAGGAAGAGGGAGTAGCATAACAACAGAATTTTCATTTGTTACATATTTCTCTATAGTTAATTTTTACAATGGACAGATACAATAAATATATAAAGATACTTTCATTTTAGGGGGAAAAAAATCAATCCAGCAGCCTAATGAAGACAGAATAAGACAGCCCTTTTGGGAGAATGCAAGCAATCTACCTTTGTGAAAATAGAGCAGAATTTAGAATCACACAATGGAATGCAATCTTTCTCTACCACCTACTAGCTGTGTGAATCTGGAAATTTATTTAAATTCTCTGAATCTCAAATTCTTTGTACAGAGGAATACCACTATCTACCTCAGAGAGTTATTGCAATGATTACATAAGTCAGTATCTATAAAGTACCTACTGTGGGTGTTGAAGAAATGCCACTTTCCTTTTAATGCCAAGAGGAGAGGATACCATTTAACGTCATCATGAAGTCTTTAAATAATCAAAGTATTTCCTAAATATCTGAAATACACCCAAGAAAAGTCTGAATAATACACTTGAACTTCCTTAGAATGCCAGGCTTTAGAGGTTAGACAAGGAAATAAGTTCACAATGTAGCATTTTGATTTCAGGAGCTGTATCTGGAAAATGGGATTTAGGAAGTATAGGCTCACACTGAATTCCATCTATACTAATGACATTAGGCAGAGTCCCAGTGGGAGGAGAAATGTTATTGAATTCTCACAAACCGCATACGAATAAAGGTGGTACCAAAACTACAAAAATATATAACAAAGAGTAAAAGTGTCTATCTTTTACATGGACACATGCCCTTTTCCTGCTGTTGCCCACAAGCAGGCAGCACACACTGGTACAGGTGGTCCTTTATAATTGTGTGCATAAAATAACTGAGTCATTTTCTGATTGGTAAATAATATGCAATGTCAGACTCTCCACACCATCTGTGTCACTCACCACCACAGTTTTCTGCAAAACTGCCAGCAGCACAGGCCCAGCACCTCACTGTCGGGGAAGTCACAGGAAGAACTACTTGGCATCCTTGGCAAAGCTTAAATCTGCTCTCAGTATTGAACCTGACATATGCCCCAAAGCAGAACGTGTATGCTACTCTAATGATCTCTCCTGCTGTTTTATAATCAGAGACATAGATGGAAGGAGTGCTGCCATTTTTTCATTTGGCATCAGTCAGCCTCCTGGACTGTCTTTTTGGCCAAAAAAAAAAAAAAAAAACCTCTCATATTTAGGAAAATTAATGTTCAGATCACTAAACACAACCATTTCACTAATTTTCATCGCTTCCTAGATGTAAGATTTGTGCTTATTTCTAAAACCTTGCTTCAGCTTTCTTCAATTTTGGGGAATCCTCATCTATATCGTTTGAAAGAAGAGTTGCTAACTAACAAATCAGACAGACTTGAAGTCTGGGAGAGCCTAGCTGGTAGCTGCCTTGTCAACTTCTCTTTTCATTTAAGGGAAGGAACACTGAGTCAGAGGGCGTCTCTTGGCTTCCTTTTTAAGACGTCTGGTATTGACAGAAGCTAAAAATCAAAGCCTCAGCATGCATCATGCAGGGAAGTCCTGGAAAGACTTCTCCTTCCATCCCTCTTTTTTGTTGTTTTCTTTCTTGAGCCATATCCATATGGTGGTAGCCCCAGATCCAGGAGTTATTTAATTTTGCAAATCTCTTTTATACCAGGGTTTTCACTTTGTTTTTTGGTACTAAAATCAGCTAAAAATGTTAATATGCTTTTGAGGGGTCCATGATTTCTATGTAAAAACTCCGTACAAAAGTTAATTCAATGGAGAAAAATGGAGCTTTGATCATAATTATTTTTTAACAATCCACACAGAATTCATACAATTCTAAATGATAGATTCCATAGGCTAACGCAATAGCTAAAACAGCTGATGATCTAGATCCAAGAAAATTAAAAACCAGGCAAGGGACACATATATACTGTAACAAACCTGATATAAAGGCTTGCTTTGGAGATCGCTATTCACTTTATTTTTTTAGTGTGATAAAAGTACATGTCATGATTATTATTTTAATCCATCTAATGCTCAACACGGTTTGGAGTTTGCTTTACTAAAGATAACTCTGCAAAAAAATGATATCTGGAAAAGAAGCCATCATGATATCACTGTACAAAATTCCATGTTCCTTATAATATGGACTAATCCAATCAAAAATAAGGAAATAAAATTAAAGCTGCAATTAAAGTTAAAACAAAATGTACAGGAAAAAAGTTACAGCTCTCAGCTTTATAAACTTAATATCATACTAGTTATAATCCACATTATCACACGTTATTTTCATATAAATCAATAGAGATGATCTCTAGAAAGTGCATACTCTAAAGACAGAAATTATGGGAATTCCCTGGTGGTCCAGTGGTTAGGACTCCATGCTTCCACTGCAGGGGGCCTGGGTTCAATCCCTGGTCGGGGGACTAAGATCCCGAAAGACACGCAGCATGGCCAAAAAATTAAAAAATAAAAAATAAAGACAGAAATTATTTGACTCTGATTTCTATCAGGCTGTGGGACTGTATCCTTGAACATGTGTTTATGAATATCTAGCTCCTATATTCTTATTCTCTCATCGAATTGCTGGAATTGTGTTGTTATTTTGTATTTGTGGGTTTGTGAAGCAGCTCTTTCAGAACTTTTAGTTAATGATCTGATGCAATCATTAGCTGAGTGTCAACACTAACTTGGTCCAGGTCTTAACTGTTCACTTCTCCAAGACAGCTCCTTAGAACTGCCCCTATTCAGTTCACAACCTCCTTCTGCAATTAGCTCTTCAGACAAGCATCTTACAGGTGAGGATGGTGTTGCCCGTGTTAAGATGCAGTTGAGATGTAAATACCCGCAACATTCTAGTGCATGCGGAAATAGCTCTTACCCTAGGCTTGCCCACAACCAAAAAATCTTTGAGGAGACCAAGAATTGAGGGCCTGTAGGTAAACCAGGTGTGACACAGAGAGGTATATGAGAGCCATCAATAGAGACGAGTGGTGGAAAAGTATTCAGCTCCTCCGGTTACCTATAGTAGCGGGTGAGGCCATTAGCCCCAACAGAACTGTGTGAAACCTAAACCGGTACAGCAACTCACCATTCAGATCAATCCATTACTGAATTAGAAATATGACTGAATTTAGCAACAAATTTGTGCCAACATTACTTCTAGCAGCAGTAGGTTTTCAGCAGCAGATTGGCACTGTGACAGGGTCCATAATTTTCACAGTATGTGTTTCATAATTTGTCATGCACACTCTGATTGCTTGGCATATTGGCAAAGTCCACAGTGCTCTCTAAATGTCACCAAACGCATTTGAGGATTTGTCATGCACAGTCTGAGTAAGTGACACAACACAGCAGAGTGGCCAGGTTCAGAGCTGATTTTTGCACTCACTGTAAGTAAGTGTTCTCGAGCTCAGCCACCAGTGATGAGGGCCTGGTGGGAGCTGCATAGCCCTTCTCTTGGAGCTGCTGATTTTTAATTCTGTGTCAAGTGATCATATGCCAGGAGAAAATACTATTACACTGCAGGTGTGACACACACAGCATAGGATTTCTGCCTGATAATACTCTTTTCAAATCATTCCTTGTAGCGTACTTAACATTTTTTCATACAAGCACAAAGAGCATTTCACAAATTCGGAGTAAGAAAAAGGAGAGTAATAAATATGAATAGAGGGTGGAGAAAGCTATATTCAAGAAACTATCCAGTTAAGAGACTAAAAAAACAAGATGTCTGCTGTTTTTAACAGAAAGGTGGAATTGTGTCAGGATCAGAGAACCCTGGGCTAGTTGTCACAACACCTGGTTTCTGTAGGAACAACTTCTGAGTTTAGGCAAAACATCCATCCTAGTTTTGGCCTCAGTAAATGAAGAGGTTTGATGAGAGCACCTCTAAGGGTGCTTTCATGTCTAAACATTCCATTGTTCTAAGAGAGGAGCATGAGTTTATTAATATCTTTCAGTCATCTTGCCCGTTTGCCTGCAATCATTGCATAATGCTCTTCCAGCATTTAGTAAAAGCTTCAAGAGCTACATCTGCTGGAAGCTTTTAGTTGTCTAGGATTCCAGCCATTATCTTATCACTTTTAGTCACTGTCTTTTAGGAGGAGGAAGGAAATTAGTCTTTTTTATACATTTAGGTCCCATGGATGCACCTGTTACTATGAAATCTGTTTGATGATAAATAACTCACATATGCTCAAGAGCGTTGTCTTGACATGTGCAGTGAGAGACCTTCACAAACATATGTTGTAAAAAGCAATAGCTGTGACTTTGTATTGGCTCATAGATCAGTGAAAGTAGAGGAGTGAGTGGAGGCTAACAAAGACTGTTTTGGCAGGGAGAGAAGCTGAGGCTTTTACTAGGAAATTTGGAAATTTTGAAAATTTCACACCTATATACTATGCACAAAAAACAGCTATAAAAAGCACACAATACTCACAAATATACACAAATACTCACAATTATTGGCCAAAGCAGTCACATATAAAGCCATGTGAAACATATAGAATCTTACCTGTAAAAAATCCAGAAGACTAGAATCATTTAAGATTTATAGCTTTTCGGAAAACAAAATATTCTCTCTTCCAAAAAGGCTGCCAGGATTTTGCCTTTATTGAAAGTGTTGTTCATTCTAATTTTCTGTTATCAACTTGATGGGGACAAGCAGAACCATCACCACTCTTCCTTTATTTCTAGGAAATAGTGCTTTTTTACTAACCTGTCTATGTGGACAATTTTCTACCATTCGCTCATACTGCCAACACCCGGCTACAAGTCGGGTGGCCATTGAACCCTCATACTCAAATCTCACCACAGTACACAGGAACAAGTGAAGATTCAATTAGATCCTATTTTTTTCCCCTAGCATCTGATGAAAATTGGATATCTTACTTTTCAAATTCTATCAGATTGATTCATATAACTGAACCTTACCTTTTATTAACTTTTGAAATTGATTTGTTCTGATTCTTAAAGTTTCCATTGTATTATTCTAGAATATAGCACCATTCTGTTTTCCAAATATCCTTTTAAAATTTCATCCCAAAGTAGAAGACTATATAACTTTCATATAGATATAGATACTCTTCATATGCAAGTAGTGAACCACCCAAAAATAGTATTGAACTGAATGAATTAAGAAAAATAGGTTTAATAATTTTACACCTAGTGTCTTTTCTGACATGCCATTCTCATAAAATGTTTGTGAAGATCTCTATAATGTTCTGTAGCTCCTGCACAATTAACCACACAAAGCCCTTAAATCTATAAAAATCTTTACATATACACTTAGAAAAGACACCCATCTTCAGTTATGCCTTACACACACACACACACACACACACACACACACACACACACACACGCCTGTCTAAAACTGTTTGGTCAATAAATGAATAAGATGAAGTGTTTGCTTGATTTGAAATAATATTTGCTTCCAAATTTTTATCATTCCCTCTATCCACGCTGCCTAAACAATGAAGAGATAGAAAGCAAAAAGTCAAAAAAGAATATTAAGCACAAATTGAACTGAAATAAAGCAAAAGAGTTGATATTTTAAGTTGTCAATCTAATTCTCAGAAGAGTTTGAGTGTATAACACTAAGAATTTGATAACTTTAGAGTCTTTTTTATTTTTTTAACTCAACAAAATCTGCCTTAGCCTATCTTACACCGTATTTCTCCCCATTCCATCCACAATTGTTTATTTACCTTCCTATAAACACTTAGTGTTCACAAGTAAATGCACGATTTTCCTCCTACCCTATTTTCCTGTGATTTCCCACTTGAATTAAAGGACTGGATAATGAGTATATCTCATTTATTTGGTGTTGTTTCCTTAACCAAAATTGTGCTAGCTCATCTCTTGCATTAGGTTTAGAGGTCTGAATTTCCATTTAATTATTTTTGTATCTATTACTCATTCCCTGGATAAAAGAACTACATAAAGACATTTTTGTTAGAGGCATGCTATCTTCCATGACTAAAGAAATAAAATAAAAATAAATTAGCTTCTAGAAAGATTATCAAAAATGTGCTTTATATTAAGAACCAGAGGAGAGTATCTTTTCACAAAGCCTCCCAGCAATAACGATAAAATCCCTTTTGCCTCTATTTCAAGTGCCTTTATAGTATAAAGTCTTGAGTTTTCAAATAGCACTTAGTCTACCAATAGATTTTTCTCAGAGCTAGTGTTAGTTTTTGTCAACTTTTCACATAAACTGCAATTGCACAATCCTGTTAGAATCATAGTTGTCTCCATTGTGAGTGATACATGAAGGTCACATTAGGCATTTGTAGAAGTAATCAGGAAATAACACGTTTTTTTCTTATACACATTACAAGACAAACTAAGAAGGAAAAAACAAGTTGAAGATAAATTTTAAAGATTTTCTGTACCTATTTAGCCAATAATTGTTAATCTTCTTTTTTGCAATGTAAATATAAACAAGGTTCCTGCTATCATGGAGTTTATATGCTCATGGGAAAGACAGATAATAAATAAATCATTAATTTATGTATATACATATGGGTATATAAATATGCATATGCATACCATACATATTATGTAACACATATGCATACACACATTGTATACATACGTATGCATATACATCATAATACATATGCACACACAAATATGTATACATAGCATGTAAAATATATATGTGCATGTATGTATTATGTAAATATTGGGTAGTAGTAAATAATTTACAAAGAATTTTCAAGTGGATGGCAGAAAACAGAATGTGTCTGGTTTTCTCAGAAAGCATATGTCATGCACTGCGTTGAGGGGGACATGAGGAACTGTAGGAAGGAAGAAACAGTGCTTTGATCTTACTTGGTTGGCCTCCTCTGTTCATCTGTGTGGCAGGATGCATATTGGAGATCAATGCAAATCTGCCCTTCCTCTACCTTTTCCTCTCCATTCTGCCTTCAGAAGGGGAAAATTGTTGCACCCTTTCCATAACCTAAGATCCAATATTCCTAGTGTTTCATGATGTTAAACCATACTTCTGTCTTTTATGACAATTTCAATGGCAAACTGGAGGAACGTGAATCAGATACTATTGGCTAGCCACTCCCTTAATTAAATGTCAGTAATATTTTTAATATTCTGAGTGAAACCATTCTAGCAAATGACGAACTGTGAAGATGACATATACCTTTAGTTTGAAAACACATTATTGTGAATCATATTCAATACACAATATTAGGTTGTACACAAAGGGAGCAAGTATATGGTCAAATGTTTATTAGTCTATACTTTTTGTGATACTTTTGTTTAACCAAGGCAAATACTTCGGGTCTCAGTAGAGAACAAGTGTTGTACTGGAATGGTACGCACTATTTGTTATCTCTTTACTACTTAAAACTGGTTCTGATCAAAAGAAAGAATCGGTTACTACTCCACTGTCTTTTTCCCATATTTAAATCAATATTAGGAAGGATCACTCAGTCTTAAGACAGACCATCTTCAGTGCCTCATCGTACACTGCTCCAGTTTTCAGTAGAGCCACAGGTTCTCTCATACTGCTGAATGACTGTTTTCCTGGACTGCCAACTGCCTACTGGAAATCTTCACCATTCCGACAGGTATACCTTGTACTCTATGTGACTGAAATCCATTATCATTTCCCCACCCCCCAAAACTACTCCTTCTCTACAATCCTTTTCTCAGTGAGTGGGACCAGCACCTGTCAAGTTACCTAAGCCAGAAACCTCACTGCCATCGTAGACTTCTTCCTCTTTCTCACCTTGTCCATCAGTTCCCAAAACCTACTGCTTCTAGCCCCTGAAGTCATCTCGCACATTCTTGCTTGCCCCACAAATATCTGGACAGCATTGTTGGGTTTTCATCTAACACTCATTCCCTCACCCCTCTGATCCTTTTAGGAGAACCATGATTTTGTTCACGTAGAAGGTTATGTGCTTCAAGGAAGACTGGATCCCTCCTGGACCCTGGGATGTGAGTCTTGATATATCTAAACCAGCTCTATACAATAGAACTTTCTGCAGTGATGGAAATGAATTATAATCTGTACTGTTCAATATAGTATCCACTAACCAGAAAGCATTTGAATTGTACCTAGAGCCAATAATGCATTGAATTCCTAATGGTATTTAATTATTTTAAATTTAAATAGGCACATGAAACTAATGGCTAATTGATTAGACAGCACAGGTACCAATCAGACTATTTCCTTAACCCTCACCAGTGATTTGTGTAGGAATGGATATCTGACAGAATTTTGGATAGTTAGATATAAGAGTCGGCCAGAGGACTTCTGGCAAACTTCACCCTCATAAAAACAGGAAAAAGAAAGGGACATTTTTCTGTCCTCTGGATGTTGTGCAACGCTATGATACTTAGAGTTGCTGTAGCCATCTGATCCATGAGGGGACAAACCTCAGGACAAATGCCTACATACTGAGGAGATCCAATAAGAAATATGGAAATAATCTGGGTGCTCAATCATATCTGAAATAGACTGCTGAATTAACAACACTGGAAGCTCTTTTCTTGTGGATTTATTTGTGTGAGATAATAAACCTCCTTATTTTAAAAGCTGTTGGCTTGGAATTTCTATATCTTTAGGTAAAAAGCATCCTCAACAGTGAGAGCATTTAAAAAATTCAGCACTTTATTTTTTCGCCCAGACAGATGCAGGTTGCCCCCTTCCTGATCTCATTTCCCTCCAATCTATCATTCATACCTCCTTCAGAGTGCTTTTTTTTTCTTCACAAGACTTCACATGGTTTGTAACGAATATTTAGTGATTTAGTTGTATGCTTATTCTTGGTCTATCCCCACACCAGCTTTTAGCCTCTGTACAACAGATGTCACAAATGCCTGGACCATCACAGTACACATCCTGGCAGTATATGGTCTTTCAGCAAACAGATACTGAATTAATTAATCAATTATAAAGTACAGTTCTGATCATGATTCTGCTTTTTTAGATGCTTCGATTTTTCCATACAGATTATCAAATGAATTCCAAATTTTCTAGTCTAACATACAAAAGTCTTCACTAATCGGCCAGGCCTGTCTGTGTATCCTCTTCTATCACTACCTTCCCATAGCCTTATGTACAGTCTCAGTAACCATAACTACCCAGCCTTAGATTATTCAAGAACAGGTCAAAGACATTAAGGGAGCGATTCTGCAATCTGTTTAGGTAATTTGCAGGCAAATAATTTACTCACATGTGAGGGAGTCAGCTGTAGACTAAGGCAAAGAAAAAAAAGATAAAAATAGGATTAGTAAGTGAGAAACAGGAAGGGGATGGGAAACTGCACATGGCCTGAAAATAGGGAACCTCGTTTACAAATTTATTTATTAAACCGATTATTTGGCAGCCAGCAGAGAGGACAGTATGGGCACTAAGCCCTGTTTGACTAAAGGTATAAAGAAAACATTTTCATTTGTTGTTCATTCTCTAACAAGCCTTGACATTTTAGTTGTGGAAAAGAAAAGTCATATCTGACTCAGTATTGTATTAGCCAGGGTATTCCCATGGGCACCTCAACTTTAGTAAATCCAAGTTTCCACCAATTCTCTAATCAGAATTTCTCAAGATTCATCCTTGATCTCTCTTTCTATGGAGATGACACAACCATTCTTCTAAATCTAGTGTTTTTCACCTGTAGATTTTGGATATTTGATACCTGGCCTCTAAAATCTCTTTATCATCATATATATATGATCATCATATATATATATATATATATATATATATATATAATATATATTTATAATATACAACATGGCCCAGCAAGCATTTATTGAGTAATACTTTACGTCAAGAATTCTGTTTGTTACTACCTAGTAAACTAGGTAGATTCAGTCACTTATAACCTGCAGGTGGATACACCTAATTTAAAAGGTTAATTAAGAGTGAAAATAAGCCATCATCTGGCACTGGGTACAACGTACTGGTCACAGCAGAGTTAGTATAGTTAAGACTGAAAAACATATCAACTAGCAAGACATTTTCAATCTAATCAAAAGAAAAGACTAAACTGCTATCCAGTGAAAGTTAACTCCAGGGCTTAGGAGTTAGGTGAGCTTCTGTCCAATATGCTTTTCTCATCCTGAGTTCCATGTAGAAAGAGAATCCATGAATGGCTTCATGAGGTTCATGGATTTTAGCACAAAGTCTGGCTCTGAATAAGTGATGGGTAGATGATCATTATTATTCTCCAAATTATAATTTACTACAAGTTCCAGTAGGTGTAGGGCAAAGAAAGATACATATATCAGGTGTTGCCAAGCCCTAAATTGAGCATTTCTTAGTCGATTCAGCACGGTCTAGGGAGCACAAGTACTTCTCAGAATTTACAAAACAAAAACACCTCTCTCAAAACTATCCCACTAACATTACTGCCCTCAATTTTTCCTTCTGCTATTTTATTTCTAAAGTTGATTTTTTGCCACTTCAAAGTTTTGGGTCATTGTGGTAGATGGTGTTATTTGTTCAAAATAATCTGCTTCATCCCTGACTTGACCATACTTCATTATGGTTGGAAAATGCTTGGCTACCTCACTGGCTTTGGGTTTGATCATGTGACTTTGGTCAATGGAACATTAGTGAACAGAACTTACACCATTTTCAAGCAGAAACTTTAAATGTACTTCTGTAATTTGGCTTTACCTCCTTGAACTTCTGCTCCCTGCTGCAATAAAAGCATGACCCAGATAATGGCTATTCCTTCACCTTGAGCTCTGGAAAAAGAGCCACATGGATCCAAGCCCAGTCAAGGTCTGCCTAGACCAGCGGAACCCAGCTGAGCCTAGCAGTGTCATAGCTAACCTATGGTTTTCATGAAACCACAATAAATATTTGTGACAAATAAATATTTGTTGTTATACGCCACTATGATTTTTGGAGTTGTTTGTTGCTACAGCAAAAACTAGTTCTATTTTCCATTTTAAGAAATCTGCTAATCAAATTAGATAAATGTTATGCTTCATTCAAGCCATTTTTTCATATAAATTTTACACATAATTTGCATTGGTTAGCAGTGAATACATTCTTTAAAATAGGCCTAATACAGGTCTTTTTTTTTTTAAAAGCAATCCCATGTTTAAGGAAATAAATTTGATTTATGAGCCTTTGAGACAACATTCAATGCCAAGCATATACAGTATTTTAAGGTTTTTAACACAATCCAGATAAAATCATTGCATTGCATTCTTAGATATATGCTTTCTACCAACTTCCTCCAAATAAACACCTTCTAATGCCTAATAAACCTTTCCTTGGGCCTGGTCTTAATCCTTCAAATCTTGAGATCAGTCATCTCCCTCCTAAACCTTCTTAATTTCTCTCTAGGAAATCATGAAATTGACCATATAAATATTTTTCCGCTTCCTTATCTTCTTTAACCCACCGAGAAAGGTAATATCTTTAAGTGTTGACAAAGGTTGAAGTATTGAAGTATTTCAGTAAGGTGATAGCTCTGCAAAAGCCACCCATCAAAACACCCATGAAACACAAACCTCCCTATAATTAGTCATCAGAAATAATAAATCATCACCACGCCAGCCTTGACAGTCTCCAGCAGCACTGACCTGAAACATCGCCTGTCCCCTGTGACTGCCAATCAAAGCCAGATAGCCCTGTTGGAGAGCTGAACGGAGTCAGCAAATGTGGAAACAGGACCGCAGCTATCTAACGTTTAGTCACAAAAAATGCTTCAGAAAAGAGAGATCAAAATGTAGCAAAAGTTAGCGGAAAACCCATAGAAATGGAAACTTCTAAACACATACTGGTGTGAAAGTGCTGGTCCTGAGTCTGGAAAACTGGGCATAGTAACTACTCTTGGGAGGCTAGGCATTGTTTATCTTCCCCTTGGTTTCCTCAAATTCACTTTTATCTCCCATTCATGGGGCTGCTAGTGGATGACTTAAGAACCTAAATTCTCTATCCACAAACAAATACACACAATGTGAATGTAAATTTCCTGCCTTCTACTGGGAAGTGGGGAGCTATTGCCCCCTGGCAGTTCTGTCCTGCTGGACTGAGGCCCTACTATGTCAAAGTTAAAGTCTGTCACACTGCCGCAAAAACCTCTTCCAGGGCCCACTACCTGAGTCTCAGAATTGGTCATTAATTTGGTTGGAACAATCTGGAGTGTATATGAATATTATTAAATACATACTCCTTTGTCATGGTTATTATGGTAATTTTAAATGGAGAGATATTAACAGCTGAGATCTTTGGGGTTGAATATTCCAATGATTCTTTTCAAACAAACTAGATCTAAAACTGACACTCCTGAGGGTGTACCTAATTTTGACTTTGACTTATTTTGCAACCTAAGGCTAGTGAACAAAACCTTTCAATGTCCGTAAGGGAGCTGTAAAATTTTGATGAGATGCTATTTTACAGAAGTTCTGAACAATTAACCCTTGCCTCATTTTTGCCTTTATCTTTCTCAGATATTCTGAATATAATCCCACTGATGTCTAGTCCTCGCCCCTACTCTCAGACGCGCACACACACACACACACACACACACACACACACACAAATTCTGTCCTATCTTGGTTGTAAAACACAATAGACATGTATCAGTATCTCTGACAGTATAGAAGGAAAGGACCTCAGTCGCTCACACAGACTCAGTGGACCCATTTAGATCGAGGTTTTCATGCAGCCCCCTAAGCCTTTGCCCTGACAAGAAGGTCTGATGATCCTAGTAACAAAACAACCCCATACCCTGCTTTCTAGTTAATTCATTAGGTCCATGCTTCTGATCAGTTTCACCTCCTGGGTCAGAAAAGTAACCTGGCATTGTGGTTAAGGATAGAATCTTGGAGACTTCTGCCTGGGTGCAATCCCAGCCTGCTCATTTTGGGGCTGTGATGTATTTCAGTTCCTCAGCCAGTAAAATGGGAAGAATAAAAATAATAGAACTGGGGCTTCCCTGGTGGCGCAGTGGTTGCGGGTCCACCTGCCAATGCAGGGGACGTGAGTTCGTGCCCCAGTCCGGGAGGATTCCGTATGCCGCGGAGCAGCTGGGCCCGTGAGCCATGGCCGCTGGGCCTGCGCATCCGGAGCCTGTGCTCTGCGACGGGAGAGGCCACAGTGGTGAGAGGCCTGCGTACCACAAAAAAAAAAAAAAAAAAAAAAAGGAATAGAACCTACCACCCAGGACTGTTAGGAGGCTGAAATAAGTTAGTATCGGAAAGCACATAGAACAATTCCAGGCATATGACAAGCACTACACGTTTGCTAAAGAAATGCAAAGGCTTGTTAGTTTTTTATTCCTACCGCCCACTTGGACACTGGGAGCTTCCTTTACTCTTAGACACTCCATGAGGCTTTAAGGGAAACAAAGTTAACATGCCTTCCTGAGTTTGCTACAGATATGGGGTGCTGGGCCTCACTTGCCTCTTCTTACCTGAGTGTTTACCTTAATTCTTTGCTGCAAAATCACCAACATTAACATTACCTGGAAGCTTATTAAAAATGCAGAATTTCAGACCTACTCAATCAGAATCTGGAGTTTAGACGTCCACCCAGGTGATTTAGATACATACTGATTTGAGAAACACTGCCTTAGCACTTATTTCCTAGTGTAGATCTCCACTGTGAAATTCTGAATACTCTGAACACATAATTTGTTACTAATAATGCAACACCAAAGTTGGAAAATAGTTATGAGAAAATAATTAGACCAAAGTAATTCTTCAATTTAGTCATTCTCCCTTTCTTGCATTCCAATATAAATGTTATTGAGTGAACGGAGAGAAAGAAGTAGAATAACTGTTTGCATACTGGGAACTGAAGTTAAGGGCTAGGACATGAAGGATGGTTCGTCAGAAGTGAATGGTGCCCATTCTGTGTCTCTCTGTAGGGCAAGAGAATGGCTGAGAGGCGCTGCCCTATGCATGACTATCAGAAGTGTTTTCAAAATCTTTCAGAAACAAATTATTGTGCCTCTTATCCAAATCAACCTTCAGATATTACAGAGAGTATTTTACAAAACCCTGGGCATAAGAAATAGCACATTATTTATTTCCAAATGGCATTTTCTATTCCCACAATGGTTTCCCTCATACCCCTCCCCCCAAAAAGATAACATATGGTTTACATGTTCATTTTTTTAAGTTTTAAGAATAAATATAAGCATGAAGAACATAAAATATCACTTACTGTATCAATATTCAAATATAACTTTTATTAATATAATTATTTTGATGTGGATGTACTCTTTCATCTAGTTATATATATTAAATAAGATAAAATCATGCTATTTTTGTAACCTACTTTGAACATTTAATAATGATAAATGCTCATGTGACTTTTTAAATGTTGTTTTTATAAGCTATGCTTTACCTAAAAAACCTTAAGTTACCAAGTGAAGTATTCAAAAAAAAAATAACAACTTAAACTATGTGCACATTAGAATACGTATCTATTAAAGAGGAATATCCACACGTATCTCATTACTTTGTAATTCACCATCCTCAATATTACATAAGGAAATTGAAGGTACTGCTCAGTATCAAACTAACAGAAAGTTTGATCAAAAAAAAAATTGTACCAGGCTTCCCTGGTGGCGCAGTGGTTGAGAGTCCGCCTGCTGATGCAGGGGACACGGGTTCGTGCCCCGGTCTGGGAAGATCCCACATGCCGCAGAGCGGCTGGGCCCATGAGCCATGGCCGCTGAGCCTGTGCGTCCGGAGCCTGTGCTCCGCAATGGGAGAGGCCACAACAGTGAGAGGCCCATATACTGAAAAAAAAAAAAAAAAAAAAAAAAAAAAAAAATTGTACCAAAATTAAAAAATAACAAAACTGATTCTAGCTCCTAGTAAAATAAACAAATACATGTATGAAGAAAGCCTTTCGAGCAGCAATTTCGTGCTCTATACTCTAAATTCTTTCTTGGAATAAATAGTTATGGTTGATTCACCAAAAAGCCCAAGGCAGCATCCAGATAAAATGATTACAGAGCTGTTATTATAGTTTTTAATATAGTTATCTCAACAACTTCTTACCAGAAACCTAATAATTTATTGTAATGACAGGAAAATCCCTTGGTGGATAGACAGGTCTTTCCTCTTTGGTCCATTGTGCTGTTAATAATCATTTTTCTTGCACAGTAAAATACAAACAAGCAAAAAAACCCTCTGACTCTAACATGAACAAAGAATATTTATAGTATCCTATAAATAGAAGTCTTAAAAAAAATCATCTCTAGTTTGTGTAATGCAGAAATTCAACAAAATTACATCAGGTATGTAGTTTCTGTCAATTATTAGTTCTGCTTAATTCAACATGTTGACTATACCATGGTCACAAGATGGCTACTACACAACAGTGTCCAGTGAAAGGAGGACAATGTTACAGGCCCATGCCTAAACCAATCCCCGGCCAGGGAACGAGACTATCATGATTGGTTTATTCTATAATGTTTCATGGCCTGGGGCCCGGGGCTGCTGCCCCACGACAGCACATCACTCTGCTGAGGAGGATTGACAAGTAAACAAGATAAGATATCTGTTGGAAAGGCGGTAAGGCCGTGGGTAGTCGGTGGGAAGAGAAGCAGTGGTGTCTGCCACATCTAACAACTTTATGTTGCTCCTCAGATGCCCAGCACCCCACAAGGGAACATAACACACTTTGCCCCTGTGAGTTTGTCTTCTAGACTATGAACATTCTCTTTTCTGAAGATATGCTATCTGAGCCAGGCTCTTGGAGGTACTGTGCTGGGGATACAAAGGAACCACACAGTATTCACGTATTCATTTAACAATCATTTATCGAACACTTGTTGTGGCAGTTTCTGTAATAATACTAGGTTCTTCAGGTAGTTTATGGGCTAATGAGGAGGGCAGGCACGGAAACAAATAATGGTTCTTTGTTTCACCAACAATTAATAATGAGAAAATAATAATAATAATAAATTACTGAAAATAATAAAAATAACATAGTTATATAGAATTTTCAATATGCTAGGAACTATTCTAAGTACTTTACATATAAGACATTTGATCCTTGTAACAAACCTATGAGGTAGATACTGATATTATTTCCATTTTACAGAGAAAAATGAGGCTTGGAGACGTATAATTGCTTGGTAAAAGAAGCATAATAACTTGTCCAAGACATATCATTTGTAAGTGAAGAGCCAGAATATGAACGCCTGTGGGTTGGCTCCAAATTTTACATTATTAACTACTACATTGTAATGCCGCTCTGTGTATGACAAGGTTTATGTACAAATAACTAGGGCATAGAAGACTAGGCATGAGGAGTTGGAAGAGCAAGGCAACATGCAGTTCATGAAAGATCTAGTCTGCTTCCCTGAAATGTGGAAAAATGATTCTTCATCCAAAAGCCATATGAGCAGAAAATACTTTAAAACCTGTGGTCAAATATCCCCAGTCATATTACAGAGTCACTCTTTTCCCGGGTCTTGGCACTTCCACAAGTCACTATGATTTACAAGGTTACTATTGTCTCCGGACCCATAGATTCTCTCCCTTCTCTTGCATCCTGTAACGTCTTTCTGGTCAGGTAGATCTCCCTTCTCACTCTTGCTTTTCAAAGACACTCTGGCTATACCTTTAAACTCCTTTCTACATTTTATCTCCATAAAAGTTTTCTGAAATCTCCTAAAGACTCAGCACTTTAAAAATGAATCTAGAAAGACTTGCAGACGACCTCTGCTTTCTCCCCAGCCAAGTGCCTTCCCTGAAGCAGTGGTGTACAGAAAGAGAAGTTCTCCCCCCTGAAGTCAGGAAAAGGACTGGGGAAATAAAGAGGAAAACAACATAAATCAAGGCCACAAAGAGTTGATAGTTTTTCTGACAGCATTGGGGAGCTCCTGAAAAGTTTCAAGCAGATGACTAATATGATTGCATTTGGGTTTAGGGTGATAAATCTAAGCATAGTAATGGAAAAGATCAACCTGGAAGCAGAGAGACCACCAGTGTTAGAATAATCCAGGACAGAAGTAGCTCATATACTGTTAGTGAGGATTGAAAATAAAGTGTGCCTAAGAGAGATATTGAAGGGGCATGATACTGACTTTCACAGAGCTTACAATTTATTTAGGAAGATAATAATAGCTAGATTTATTGAGCTCTTCTTACATGCCAGGTTCTCTGCTAAGTGCTTTACATGAAATAATTTAAAATATCTCGTTAGTAATTTTCACGCTGATTATATGTTGAAATGATAATTGTTTGTATATATTGGGATAAGTAAGCTAGATTATCTAAATTAATTTCACTGTTTCTTGTTTTATTTTTAATGTGGCTACTTCATATGTGGCTTGCATTTATGGTTTTCACTTTATTTCTATCGGACAACACGTATCTAAAATATACAACCCCTTCCTTCTCCTATAGTCTATTTCTCCTTCGGTTTATTCCCCTTAACTACAATGATGCTTTTCCATCTTTGGAAAAACAATATTAAAAAAAGAAAAAAACATGTCCTCAATCCTTCCTCTTTCATTAAGGTGTCCCATTTCTTTTTATTTATTGCCCAATTCTTGAATAAGGAAGATAAGAGAATGTTTTATTTTTATTGAGAGGCACCTACGTGCCACCATCAGGGCTAGACACTCCATCTGTCATATCTAATTGTTACAACAACCAGATAAATTCTGCTAATGACTCACATGAAGAAACTGAGTCGTGGAGAAATTGGTGATTTTAAACAGGGTCTCACAGAAAATAGGTCTTTTTGATTCCAAAACCCATCCCAATCCTTCCAGATTCATGATGTTATACTTCTTGGAAAGAAATTTCTATATCTGCTCTCCTACTTTTTGCCACTTATTCAATCATCTAAGTGAAAATGTTGCTTTCCATTTTCACTATTTTAATAATATAAATTTTTAGTTCTCATATCTCTTAAGATGCCACACATTTGCCAGAACTGACCACATCCCTGGATTTTTCTCTCTCTTTAACTTCAGAAACACTCCAATCCCTTGAAAGGGAAGTTATTGACTTGCTGCCTCTGTAACCATATATTCTTTTATTTTTTTTTTATTAAGGCATTGATTACACTGTACTATAATTTAACTGTCTGTACTCCTTAACATTGACCTGCCTATTTGAATGCATTGTGTTTCCATCATATTCATATCCTAAGACTCTAGTATTGTACATAAAAACGTAGCAAACATTTGATAAGTTATAGTTAAATTGGAATGAAAAGACATTCACATTCAATCAATATTACCTATGACTTCCACAACTTGAAAAAAAAGTTTGATTCAAAAATAATCCATAGTTTTAAATCTGCCTTATTAGGAGAATGGCAGTTTTTACAGGCAGGAAAGTTGAGAGGGAAGTTTTTTCAAGAGAAAAGATGATATTTTGTCTTGAATGTGTTTTATCTGAGGTGATAATGAGATATATAAGTGAGCATATACATCTGCTACAGTCTGGATTCAGAAGTTCTGGTGACATATATATTAGGATGGCCATCAGGGCATAAGAAGCCACGAGTAATAGCTAAAAAATATTGAATTTTCCTACTAAGGGTCTGGGTCTGAAACAAGAACATTACTGGTTTATTTCATGCAATATTCACAGAAATTCTGTGATGTGGGTGTTACTGCTCTCATTTTACAGATGAGGAGAATTTAACATAAATTGCCCAAGACCACACAATCGGTAAATGAGAAAAACCAGGATTTAAATCCAGTTTCATATCCCTTGGACTGACCCAATTCACTACAGAGCATAAGATCTGAATCAGAACTGAGAAACATGCCAATGTTTGATCAATCTATTTGTATGCTACATTTTTTTATTGCTTTTGTTTATTAGAAGAATGAAAGGATAGAAACTTTTGGTAAAATTACCCACTACTGTCCAGTTCTAATCACACTTGCTGGAAGGAACCTCTTAATCATTTTGTAGAGTATGTTCCCAGAGGCTTAGCAACTTGTTTTTTCTTATTTGTTTAAAACTGTGAATTGAAATGGTTACTGTGTCAGGATGTATAACCTTCCTCATTGTTCCCAATGAATGCCTAATATTCCATAATATATATGTATATATTTATGTAACTTTTTCAATTGATGGTTTCCAATTTCATGCTATTATAATTAATATTATAATAATCATTCACAGACATAAATCTTTGTACACTTACGTGTCTGTAAGATAAATTCTTAGAAGTTGTATTTCTAGGCCAAATGATATGAATTTAAAATTTTGGCAGATACTGCCATTTTACCTTCCCCCAAACCTACATCAACGTACGTTCCCACCAAAAGTGAATAAAAATGCCCGTTTCTGTAGGGATACTTTTAAAAGATCCAGTTTTATGCTTTCATGACCATTTTGCAAGGCATTATATGCAGGGCCTTTTCTGGTTATTTGGGAGGTAGAAAGCTCCATATAAAAAATTTAAGTCACCGGGCTTCCCTGGTGGCGCAGTGGTTGAGAGTCCGCCTGCCGATGCAGGGGACGCGGGTTCGTGCCCCGGTCCGGGAAGATCCCACATGCCGCGGAGCGGCTGGGCCCGTGAGCCATGGCCGCTGAGCCTGCGCATCCGGAGCCTGCGCATCCGGAGCCTGTGCTCCGCAATGGGAGATGCCACAACAGTGAGAGGCCCGCGTACCACCAAAAAAAAAAAAAAAATTTAAGTCACCAAAAATCATCATGCCATCCCCATTCTGACAACCCAATCTCACACTACCCTGGAAAGAAATCTATCTTTCAGGCAAATAGGAGCAATCTGCTCTCTAGGCCACTCTTCTTGAACCAGGGGCAAACTACAGAGTACTGGATAATCCCCATAAGCTCAGTTCCTGAAGCTCCTAGAGGGCATCTGATCACCATGAAGGGTAAAGGGTCAGAGAGCACCCAAAAACGGAGAAACAGGGACCAGAGACCACATGGGTACACTGTCCCAGAAGGCATTGTTGCCCCCAGCTGGTCCAGTCACTGGAGAGAGGGAAACTTAACACATTTTAAGGAAGGTACTCCAAAATGCGAGCTCTTCTGAGGAACTGGGTGGGTCAGTGTCCCCCTACCCCAGGGTTTGCCAGGATCCAAGGGGTTGTCAAGTATGCTGCCTAGCAAGGAAGCCATGGGAATGAATTAATTCTCTGGGGGGAAACACTGTTGAAATAAACACTCTAAACACAAACTTGGATAATGGAAAACACTGACAGGTAGATGAAATAATATTACCTAATAAGAGATAACAATTATAATAGAAAACTGTAGATTGATATGCTAAAGAGATCTAAAGAAGCAATTTAAGGGCCATCTCCACTTCTTTCAGAAAAGCATCCACATCTCCAAAATACCTTTTCAGAAATAATTATACCCACTTGTCTTACCCTTTATGAGGAAAATGGCAAGAAATTTTGATCTAGTAGAGAGTATGGAAAAATGCCATGGAAGTTTGATTTGACAGGGGTGAGCCTTTATTATTATCTGGTATATTATACTTAACAATCGTCTGTCTATTTTACCGCCAGGTAGTATAGAAAGTTATGAAATTCATTCCATTCAAACTGACCTTTCTCCTGCTCAGACTCCCATGACTGAGGGCTGAGGCCAGGACAGGTGGAACACAGGCATAGGTCTAGGTCCTCTCTGACAAGTCTTACTTACTCCCCATTATATTGCTCAGATTGAGATTATCTATTGAGATTGAGTTTATGTATTGATAACAATGGTGCGATCGTTAATATTATATGTCAACAATGTCCAGATATTTGGTCAAACATTTTTCTGAATGTTTCTGTGAAAGTGTTTTTAAGATGAGATTAACATTTAAATGTTAATGTTAAGTTCATTGTGAGCAAATTATCCTCTGTCTTAGTTCAGGATGCTATAACAGAATATGATAGACTAGACAGCTTATAAACACAGAAAATTATTTCTCACAGTTCTGGAAGTTAGAAGCCCAAGATCAGGGTGCCAGTATGATGTGTTTCTAGTAAAGACCCTCTTACAGATTATAGACTGCCAACTTCTCACACGGCAGAGAGCAGAGAGCAAGGAAACAAACTCACTTCTCCTCTTCAAAGGTCACCAATCCCATACATGAGGGCTCCATTCCATGACCTAATCACTTCTGAAAGGCCTTACGTCTTAATACCATCACAGAAGGGATTAGGATTCCAACATGTGAATTTTGGGGGGGGACACATTCAGTCCATAACACCCTCTAATCTGTGTGTAGCAGAAAAGACCTCACAAAAACATTTTAAGGACTTAGGAGAGCAAAGACTGACTTCCCCTAAGCAAGAAGGAATTCTGCCAGCGGACTGCTTTTGGACCTGAACTACAACTCTTCCCTGGGTCTCCAGCCTGTTGGCCTTCACTGCAGACTTTGGACTTACCAAGTCTTGCCAACTGTGTGAGCCAATTCTTTAAAATAAATCTCTCAACATATATACACATCCCATTGGTTCTGTTTCTGTGGAGAACACTGACTAGTAAAAATGGCTAACATTTATTGAGCATCTATAATATAACGACTACTTTTCCAATCATTTTACAAGTATTAACTACCTCCTTTAATCCTCACAACAACTAAGGGGTGGTTAGATAGATAGTGGTTACTGCTAGCTCCACTTTACAGAAGAGGAAAAGGAAACACTCCCAGATTAATTGGCCAAAATTGCACTGCTTGTGGTAAATTTGGTATGTAAACACAGGCAGTCGGATATTAGAGCCCATACACGTAATCACTGTTTCATCCCTTGCCAAAGTCCAGAGTATTAAAGGAGACAATACCCTCTCAAAAATGGACACTGGTCAAGTAGAGTAATTTTCTTATTGCACTTAGGAAATGCCTATCTTGGAAAATATATATTTATGTTGTTAATTAAGTAATAAAAAAAGGATGTTTTGTACCAGGACTGCAATCAGCCCCATTCAAGACTTTAAAGTTCAGAGTCTGAACGGAGTTGACTGCAGGTAAGACTCAACATTCATCAGATAATCAAATCACTCCATTTTTTCCTAGACATTTTCTTATTTAACTGAACCATAAGTGATATCTTCAGGACAGATGATATTTCAAATTTTTTTTCCTCCTAGTTATGCCTGGTTGAAGCATTGTTGTAGGCCAGCAAATGGGTTTCCACAACCTTGAAAAAGTAAATGACCTTATTGTAAGCTTTGACCTTGCTTGCAGCATCTTCCCCGTTGATTTGTTAGCTCTGAGTGTGGTGTATTGTTTCAGTTGGACAAGGTCTTTGAAGCTCCACTTTTTGCCACCCCTCCCTCCCTAATGATTTCAAGCTGTTCAAAGAACTGCTTTGAAACACAGGCGGGAGCCAAATGTTTTATAGTAAGGCTGATTTAAAATAAGCTTCAAATAATGCTTGCTTTCAGGGAACTAGGGGGGATATGAATAAAAGGACAGTACATGCTCCTTCAAAATGTTCCGTTTGCTTGATTACTCAGAGATAGGTTTGTCTTTCATTATGTGCAGCATGAAAAAAAACACAGAATTCTGGAATTTATAACAAAACAATAATGTAATACTTGCTTTACTAGGATTTAAAAGCAGTACACATGAGATTTTTATAATATGCAGCAATTTCAGGGCAACTGTGATGCCAGCAAAAGAATGAAATCATTTATTTGTATTGATTTTTCTCTCTATGTAGGGAAGCCTACAAGGCAATATATTTGTTTCTTTAGAAGACGCAACAAAATCAAAATTTAATTTGTGTAGACAGTCCTTACCAAATTGGAGCAATAGGAAAATCACTGTCATATTACTTTTATTTAATACATATTAAATAACAACTATGCCTAACAGTGCCTTCAAAACAGAAATACCAAGGCCTAGATATTGCTTATTAGAACCTGTCAATTAGATTGATATGTTACAGAAAGATGGCTTTTCTATCAGTTCTACAATCTAGACACTATTTCTTATACATCTATGTGTAACAGTACATAACATTATGCCCTGCACATAGTGGGTGCTCATCAATTGTTTCCTGAATGATTTTAGACAAAATCAAGAACAGACTTTTTTTTTTAAGCCATAAGAAAACAGAAGGCTCTCACACAAGAGAAGTGTAAAACTGGAAGCAGGAAAAGTAAATAAACCTTTTTAGAAGAACTAATGTTCAGCACCAATCTCTAAATGACATGCCGAGGATTGGTAAGAATTACTTTCCCTTATGATCACACAAATTCACTGTAGGAAAGGGTGGGGTAGAATTATAGTGGCTAACTCACCATGGTGAGGAAACATTTCCATGAGAGAGAGAGAATTAAAAGGTGGAAGGAAGACGTAAGAAGGAAAGAGAAGGCATGAATTAATGGAGATACACGTTTCCAGCAATGGTAGCAAATAGAGGGTATATGAGTTTCCTATTGTTGCTGTAACAAATTACTGCCAACTTATTGGCTTAAAACAAAACAACATTTATTACTCTACAGTTCTGTAGATGAGAGAAGTCTTCAATGGACTTTACTAAGCTAAGTCAAGGTGCAAAAATGGCTGCATTCCTTCTGGAAGCTCCAGGGGAGAATCTGTTCTTTGCCTTTTTCAGCTTCTAGAGGCTATCCATAATTTTGGCACATGGTCCCCCTTTATACTGAAAGACATCAATGGTTTGGCGTTTGTAACACAGATATAATAAAAGACAAATACTACTTCTGATAGAAAGGGTTCTCAAAGACCATCTGGTGGTAGCTGAAGTTATGTTTCCAGAAAAAGGAAACAGGGGATTTGGGCACGTGGCTATCTCTGTTTTTTCTATTTATTTTCTGTCTGTACTCGGTAGAAAGTAATCTTCATGAGAGATCTGGCACATAATAAGTATGCAATAGAGAGTTTTGGAGTGAATGACTTGATGAGAACATGGATCATGGAATAAGTAGAATATAACTAGATGTCTCCAGGTAGCTGGTTTCCCCACCATATCAGAGTGCTTGTCTACAGTATGAAAGAAAGAGACCAGTGGCCAAGAAAAGCTGAATAAAGAGATGAAGGGAGAGAAAGATAACTTTTGTTTGGGTCCCTGGGTCTAAGCTCATCCAAAGTTAGCCAATTTCTCAACTACCAAATTAAATTCACCAGTAAGTTGTATTTCATGCCTAAGTTTGTTGAGTTTCTGTCTTCTGTAACAGAAGGAGTGCTGGTAATACATCCACCATTGCCCTAACAAGTTTCTTTCTCTCTCTTGAAATTAGCACCAGTTTTCTATTTCACTGCATTATGAATACAAAGACGTTGTTGGTTAGAAATAAATTCAGCTTTTTCCTCTCTTGCACAATGCACTGGAAGTTTTAACAAAAAATAAATACAAGAAAAAGAAAAGTCTATGCCATTTTATTTCGTCTTCATAGGCTTTCTTGAATGCCCTGAACATGTAGGAATATGTTAATTTTCATGGCTGCTACTGTAATATATAATGATGATTTAAAATGAGACAGGGAAAAACCAGGATGGGATGCAAGTTCAAGCTTCAGAAGAGGGACTGCTTGAAGTTAAGTCCCCAAGTCTAAGCCTCTTGGACTTTAATTATGTCTCTTAGTGAAAAGCACCTGAAAGTTTTCAGACCCTGATCAGTCCTATCCTAGTTGTGACAACGCAAAAAAAAAAAAAAAGTCCGCTCACATTAAATGCTGTTCTTGAAAATGGTGCCCAATAAACTTTATACTTTCTGAATCCTTCTGTAAATATGTCAGCACTTCAGCTTCTACTCTTTGTTTCTCTTCACCCCCAAGTACCAAGATCGAAAAAACATTAGGAAGAAATGAATATGCTGTACATATCAAAAGATATACTGTATGCATCTGAACAAAAGACTTGTAGTGCATCATTTTTTGAACCCTTATTTCATTTCAAAAGCTGAGTGGAAAGAGGACCACTGCAGATCTATCAAGTATGTGGACTTTAATACTTACTTTAGTCATAAAGAGCAAGTGACATGATGAGGACTCACTAGCATGGTTGTCAGTACCAGAAAATGAAATTTTTATTTATGGAAGTTTTAAGCTCTAGAAATAATATGTATTATTTTTCTGTCCCTACTGATTTATAGATTAAATGTATTAGTAGTCACTAAGTTGCAGTTTCATATTTTTTCTCCTTGGAAACCAAGATTTTAAAAACGTCTAGGTGTAAAGTTTTTCAAGAGACAAGAGATAAACTGACTAAAATGCCTAAACTTTCTTTAGAAGAAAATGACAGAATCACCATGAATACAGATTTGGAGAGATATAGCTATTATGCTTTGGTTTTCCAGATAATAAATAATGTTAAATAGTCCTTTTTCATACATAATATGTGAAATAAATATAGTTTCTTTTTAGAAATGGCATGCACTTTCTAAGTCTCTCGAGTTTAAAACAACGTTCTTAGGCTACAATGTCTATATTATTTCCATTTTTAAATGGATAATTTGAACTTTATTATACCACTTGTTTGAATAAGAAACATGCTTCTGTTTTATTTTGAAATTCTTTTTATTAAACCATTCTGGTTTAACACCTTACTTGCACAAAAAGAACATCTGAAACTACTTCATTAACAAAAATACGTGCTGTTGGAAAACACAAGGAAAAAAACACTGAGAAATTAGTGTGCTTACTTCAGTTGTTAATTTTAGCATAAGTATTTGCTGGTCTCCTTATCTAATATTTCTGAACAATGCAATTTGAGAAGAATAATCTTTTTTCTCTTTCATTTAATTTCTTAATGGAAGAGTGGGATAAGGACTCCACTATATGCCAGGCACTATTCAAAGAATTTGAGATGTAGTGGTGAATAAGGACAGGTTTTTTTCTTCCTGGAGAGCATCAATTAGAGGAAGAAAAAATAAATAAGTAGTCAAATAGACACTATAATTACCAATTATAATAAGTATCATGACCTGGGTGATACATCAGAAGGTAATTGGCTGAGGAATAGACAATACTGAATTAGATGAGATTGTGAGAGAAATCCTTTCTGAGGAGGTGACACTGAAGCTGATTCACGAAGAATGAAAAGGTGCCAGGCATGTGGTGAAGAGGTGAAAAATATTTCAGGTAGAGGGAATAGCAAGTGCAAAGGCTCTGAGGTGGGGAGAAGCTTGGCAAATTTACAAAGCTGAAAGGAGACTGGTTTGAACGCATATACTAAGAGAGTAGTGATGAGAGGAAATAGAATAGATAGGCTTCAGCCAGATAATTAATACCTGGCTGCTACGGTCTGATTGTGTCCCACCCAAACTTCATATGTGGAAACCTAACAACCCCCAAGGTGATGGTCTTAAGAGGTGGGGCCTTTGGGAAGTGATCACGTCATGAGGGCTCTGGGATTAGGGCCCTTATGAAAGAGACTCAAGAGAGAGCTCCCTTGCCTATTCTGCCATGTAAGGATACATAGTAAAGTCTGTGACCCAGAAGAGGACCCTCACCTGACCATGCTGGCACCCTGATCTTAGGGTGCCAATCTCCAGAACAGTGAGAAATAAATTTATGTTGTTTATAAGTTACCCAGGCTGTGGTATTTTGTTACAGCAGCCCAAACGGACTAAGACTCTGGCCTTATAGGCCACAAGCATACGTCTGGATTTTATTCTAAGAGCACAAAAAGTAAAAGCAGTACAACTTCAAAAAAAAAAAAAGTTATAAATAAAAGTAAAATGATATTAAGCACGGGACTATGATATGCTTTATGATTTGAAAGTCACTTTGGAGATCTCTTTCACAATGTAAATATACTTAACAGTACTGAACTGTGCACTTAAAAATGATTAGGATGATAAAAAAAATTTTCAGTGTCCTTTTTTCGAAAATTCTGTCTAAATACAGAAAATATTGCACCATTTTTAAAAAGTCATTGTTGTTTGGAGAATAGATTCTGGGAGAGAATAAATGGAAGCAGGGAGACATATTATATTATATTATCACCATGATCCAGAAAAGAAACAACAGTGACTTGGATTAAAACGGTAGCAATAAGAATGAACAGAAGTAGAAGGATTCGGGACCCATTTTCGGGAAAAAAATAACCAAAAAGAATATTGATGGAGTGAAAATGAAAGGTATTTGATGAATAAATGAAAGGAAAAGGCAGGAATCAAAACTCGCCTGTATTCAAAACATCATTGTCACAAAGGATAAAAATGATGGGATGGTGAGATTACTCTCATAGATCAAAGACCTATGACCACCGGAGGCATCCTTACTTGAATACTAGATCAAAAAACAAAAGGAATAGGATTTCCAGCAATGGCAAGAAGTTGGCAATGTTTTTTTTCCCATAAAAAGCCTATAAAACTTGATTCAGTTATCAAAACAACCATTTCAGGACCCTGAAATCAACTGAAAACAATTAACTGAGAAATATTTATTCATGAAAATTTTCTAAACTTTGGGAAAGAACAGTGGAGTCTGTGGCTCTCTTGCCTGGGGCTGCTGCCATCCTCCCCTCCAGCCCAGATGGTACTGTAGCTCTACCAGGGTGGGGCTGATCAAAAATCATCAGCTTTGCTGCTGGAAGGGCTGATTTCATTTGGACCAAAGGGAGAAAAATCAAGGGGTTTTGTCAGTAAGAGGAGAAAACTTGGCAGTAGACAAATGGGAACAGCATATAGTTCTGCAAGCCAGAGGTTTAAGACTTGGTTGGAGTCCGTAGGAGACCAGTGCTTAGACATAAATTAACACAGACATCCTGACAGGGAAAGAGCCATAGCGGGACTTAAATAGGCTGTCCACACAGCCCTGGCTGACTGAAAGGCTTTGTACATATGCCGAAGAGACCCGAAAAGGCCCAAACTATTTACACCATCCTGAATGACTGGAAATCTGCTCATTGGCAGAGGAAAGACATGAGAGGGTCCAGAAAATTATGCTCCCAACCCACATACATCTTCACTGGCCAAAAGCAGAAGACTAACTGGTTCCAAGTGTTTGAGCACAACCTCTGATTAAACATTGGCTACCTGTGAAGATATATAGATACAGAGGCTATCCCTAAGAATCCAAGATAAGAAATAAAATTAATAATGACGTCAAATGCTGGCAAAGATGCAAATCAAAAGTAACTCTCATTCATTGCTGGTGGAAATGCAAAGTGGTACGGCCACTTTGGAAGACAATTTGACTGCTTCTTACAAAACTAAATATACACTTACCATACAATCTAGCAATCGTGCTCCTTGGTATTTACCCAAAGGAGCTGAAAATTTACATCCACGTAAAAACCTGCACGTGAATGTTTATAGCAGCTTTACTCAAAACTTGCAAACAACCAATATGTCCTTCAGTAGGTGAATATATAAATACTCTGTGGTACATCCAGACACCGGAATATTATTCATTGCTGAAAAACAATGAGCCATCAAGCCTTGAAAAGACATGGAGAAACCTTAAATGAATATTACTAAGTGAAAGAAGCCAATCTAAAAAGGTTACATACTGCATGATTCCAACTTTACGACATTCTGGAAAATCCAAAAGTATGGAGACCATAAGGATCATCGGCTGCCAGGGGCTGAAGGGGAAGAAGAGAGATGAATAGGTAAAGCACAGAGCTTATATGTAAGCTCTTATATATAAGAGCTAAAACTATAAACAACTAGAAGAAAATTTAGGAAAAAAATTGTGACTTGTGCTAAGCAAAGATTTCTTAGATATGACACCAAAAACATGATCTATAAGGAAAAAAAATAGAAAATATGGACATCATCAAAATTAAGAAAATAAAGACAAGCCACAGGCTGAGAAAAAAATATTTGAAAATCACATATCTGATAAAGGAATTGTATACGAAATATATGAAGAATTTTTATAATTCAATAATACGAAAATTTAGATATCAGTTTAAAAATAGGCTCAATATGTGAATGTACATTTCACCAAAGGATACATACAAATGGCTGACAGTCACATGAAAAGATGCCCAATATAATTAGTCATTAGTGAAATGGAAATGAAATCATAATAAGATACCACTACACACCCACTAGAATTGCTACATTCAAGCAACAAGGACTCATGAAGATTGGAGAAACTGGATTCCAAGTGAGACGGTATATTTATGCAATGAAACATTATCCAGCAATAAAAATGAATGAATTAATGGTTCATGTACCAACATGGATGTACCTCAAAAGCATTATGTTAAGTGAAAGAAGGCAGACACAAAGATTATATATTTTATGATTTCACTTAAATAAATTTTCAAGAAAGGATAAATGTATAGAGACTGAAATCAGATTACTGGTTGTCTGAGGTTGGGATTAGGAATAAGGATTGAATACAAACGCATATGAGGGAATTCCTTAGGGTGATGGAAATGTTCTAAAACTAGAATATGGTGATGGTTGCACGGCTCTACTAAAAGTATTAGATTGTCTACTTATATTGGGATATTGTTATGGTATAGATTAAAAGTACACCTCCATTTTTAAAACAAAAAAGAGCTACAGAGGACAGCTTGGGATCATTTAAGGAAATTTTGACACGAACGTTATATTAGTTAATATTATTATATCAATGGCAAATTCCTTGTGTTGTTGTGGGCAAATATTCTTATTCCTGTTCAAAGTATTTACAGGTGAAATGTGATGATTGCAACTTATTTTCAAATGGTTGAGTCAAAATAAAAAGGAATATAAATAGAAAACAAATGTTGCAAGTATATATTAACAAGTCTGTGTTTGCCATATTATTCTTGGAACAAGTCTGTAGGTCTGACATTCTTCAAAAGAAAGAGTTGGCAGGTAAAGCAATCCTTTCTAGGTTTGGTTGCTCTTTTTACATACTTTGAAATGGGGAAGACTGGTGGAAGAAGAGGCTGGGTGTGGAGCCGGAGAGAAAAGTGTTTTCTTCTGGACAAGGCTCAGAGGCTGTGAATCATCCAAGTGCTCAGGGATGATACATAGAGAAAGGATTTTGGAGCTTTGAGTGTTAAAGCCTTGATACTATAGGGATCACCTAACTAGGTAGTACAGATCAACACCAGGCGGGAGTTGCTAACTGTGCCATATGGCACTGAAAAACTGCATGTGATAAAGAGAAGGGTGTCTGTTGGGTTTGACCACATGAAGATTGTTAGTGACATTAATTATAGTTGTTTCAGTGGAATGAGTAAGATAGGAGCTAGAGTGGTTTAAGAGTGATGAGTGAATAGGAGGTGAGACCATGGGCCTACACAACACTTTAGAAAGAACTTCTCTGAACAAGAACATGTAAATAAGATGGTAACTGTAGGAAGATTTGAAGAGAAGATATAATTTTCTTTTTTTTGTGGGTTTATTTTTTTGTTTGTTTTGAATTGTATTTATTTTTTATACAGCAGGTTCTTATTAGTTATCTATTTTATACATATTACTGTATATATGGCAATCCCAATCTCCCAGTTCATCCCACCTCCACCCCCGCCCCTGCTTTCCCCTCTTGGTGTCCATATGTTTGTTCTCTACATCTGTGTCTCTATTTCTGCCTTACAAACTGGATCATCTGTACCATTTATCTAGATTCCACATATATGCATAAATATACAATATTTGTTTTTCTCTTTCTGACTTCACTCTGTATGACAGTCTCTAGGTCCAACCACATCTCAACAAATAACCCAATTTCGTTCCTTTTCATGGCTGAGTAATATTCCCTTGTATATATGTACCACATCTTCTTCATCCATTCATATACCAATGGGCATTTAGGTTGCTTCCATGACCTGGTTATTGTAAATAGTACTGCAATGAATATCACATGTGTCTTTTTGAATTACGGTTTTCTCTTGGTATATGCCCAGTAGTGGGATTGCTGGGTCATATGGTAATTCTATTTTTAGTTTTTTAAGGAACCTCCATACTGTTCTCTATAGTGGCTGTATCAATTTATGTTCCCACCAACAGTGCAAGAGGGTTCCCTTTTCTCCACACCCTCTTTCAGCATTTGTTCTTTGAACATTTTCTGATGATGCCCATTCTAACTGGTGTGAGGTGATACCTCAGTGTAGTTTTGATTTGCATTTCTCTAATAATTAGTGAGGTTGTGCAGCTTTTCATGTGTCTCTTGGCCATCTGTATGTCTTCTTTGGAGAAATGTCTATTTAGGTGTTCTGCCCATTTTTGGATTGGGTTGTTTTTTTAATACTGACCTGCATGAACTGCTTATATATTTTGGAGATTAATCCTTTGTCCACTGATATGTTTGCAAATATTCTCTCCCACTCTGGGTTGTCTTTTCGCCTTGTTTATACTTCCCTTTGCTGTGCAAAAGCTTTTAAGTTTCATTAAGCCCCATTTGTTTATTTTGCTTTTTATTTCCATTACTCTAGGAGGTGAGTTCAAAAAGATCTTGCTGTGATTTATGTCAATGAATGTTCTTCCTATGTTTTCCTCTAAGAGTTTTATAGTGTTTAGTCTTACATTTAGGTCTTTAATCCATTTGGAGTTTATTTTTGTGTATGGTGTTAGGGAATGTTCTAATTTCATTCTTTTACATGTACCTGTCCAGTTTTCCCAGCACCACTTATTGAAGAGACTGTCTTTCCTCCATTGTATATCCTTGCCTCCTTTGTCATATATTAGTTGACCATAGGTACGTGGGTTTAACTCTGGGCTTTCTATCCTGTTCCATTGATCTATATTTCTGTTTTTGTGCCAGGAACATATTGTCTTGATTACTGTAGCTTTGTAGTATAGTCTGAAGTCAGGGAATCTGATTCCTCCAGCTCCATTTTTTTCCCTCAAGACTGCTTTGGCTATTTGGGATCTTTTTTGTCTCCATACAAATTTTAAGATTATTTGTTCTAGTTCTGTAAAAAATGCCATTGGTAATTTGATAGGGATTACATTGAATCTGTAGATTGCTTTGGGTAGTATAGTCATTTTCACAATATTGATTCTTCCAATCCAAGAACATGGTATATTACTCCATCTGTTTGTGTCATCTTTCATTTCTTTCATCAGTGTCTTATAGTTTTCTGATTACAGGTCTTTTACCTCCTTAGGTAGGTTTATTCCTAGGTATTTTATTCTTTTTGTTGCAGTGGTGAATAGGATTGTTTCCTTAATTTATCTTTCTGATCTTTCACTGTTACTGTATAGGAATGGAAGAGATTTCTGTGCATTAAGTTTGTATCCTGTAACTTTACCAAATTCCTTGATTAGCTCTAGTAGTTTTTTGGTAGCACCTTTAGCATTCTCTATGTATAGTATCATGTCATCTGCAGTGACAGTTTCACTTTTTCTTTTCCAATTTGCATTCCTTTTATTTCTTTTTCTTCTCTGATTGCCAGGGCTAAGACTTCCAAAACTATGTTGAATAATAAAGGCGAGAGTGGACATCCTTGTCTTATTCCTGATCTTAGAGGAAATGCTTTCAGTTTTTCACCATTGAGAATGATGCTTGCTATGAGTTTGTCATATATGGCCCTTATTATGTTGAGGTATGTTCCCTCCATGCCCACTTTCTGCAGAGTTTTTATCATAAATGATGTTGAATTTTGTCAAAAGCTTTTTCTACATCTATTGGGATGATCATACGGTTTTTATTCTTCAATTTGTTATTATGGTGTATCACACTGATTGATTTGCATATATTGAATAATCCTTGCATCCTTGGGATAAATCCCACTTGATCATGGTGTAAGATCCTTTTAATGTGTTGTTGGATTCTGTTTGCTAGTATTTTGTTGAGGATTTTTGCATCTATATTCATCAGTGATATTGGTCTGTAATTTTCTTTTTTTGTACTATCTTTGTCTGGTTTTGGTATCAGGTTGATGGTAGCCTCATAGAATGAGTTTGGGAGTGTTTCTTCCTCTGAAATTTTCTGGAAGAGTTTGAGAAGGATGGGTGTTACCTCTTCTCTAAATGTTTGATAGAATTCACCTGTGAGGCCATCTGGTCCTGGACTTTTGTTTGTTGGAAGATTTTTAATCACAGTTACAATTTAATTACTTGTTATTTGTCTGTTCATATTTTCTATTTCTTCCTGGTTCAGTCTTGGAAGGTTATACCTTTCTAAGAATTTGTCCATTTCTTCCAGGTTGTCCACTTTATTGGCATAGAGTTGCTTGTAGTAGTCTCTTAGGATGCTTTGTATTTCTGCAGTGTCTGTTGTAACTTCTTTTTCATTTCTAATTTTATTGATTTGAGTCCTCTCCCTCTTTTCGTTGATGAGTCTGGCTAATGGTTTATCAATTTTATTTATCTTCTCAAAGAACCAGCTTTTAGTTGTACTGATCTTTGCTATTGTTTTCTTTGTTTCTATTTCATTTATTTCTGCTCTGACCTTTATGATTTATTTTCTTCTACTAACTTTGGGTTTTGTTTGTTCTTCTTTCCCTGGTTCCTTTAGGTGTAAGGTTAGATTGTTTATTTGAGATTTTTCTTGTTTCTTAAGGTAGGATGATATTGCTATAAACTTCCCTCTTAAAACTGCTTTTGCTGCATCCCATAGGTTTTGGATTGTTGTGTTTTCATTGTCATTTGTCTCTAGGTATTTTTTGATTTCCTCTTTGATTTCTTCAGTGATCTCTTGGTTATTTAGTAACGTATTGTTTAGCCTCCACGTGCTTGTGTTTTTTTCCCTGTGATTTATTTCTAATCTCATAGCATTGCAGTCAGAAAAGATGCTTGATATGATTCCAATTTTCTTAAATTTACCAAGGTTTGATTTGTGACCCAAGATTTGACCTATCTTGGAGAATGTTCTGTGTGCACTTGAGAAGAAAATGTAATCTGCTATTTTTTTGATGGAATGTCCTATAAATATCAATTAACTCTATCTGGTCTATTGTGTCATTTAAAGCTTTTGTTTCCTTATTAATTTTCTGCCTGGATGACCTGTCCATTGGTGTTAATAAGGTGTTAAAGTCCCCCACTATTATTGTGTTACTGTCAATTTCCCCTTTTATAGCTGTTAGCATTTACCTTATGTATTGAGGTGCTCCTATGTTGGGTACATTTATAATTGTTATATCTTCTTCTTAGATTGATCCCTTGATCATTATGTAGTGTCCTTCCTTGTCTCTTGTAACATTCTTTATTTTAAAGTCTATTTTATCTGATATGAGTATTGCTACTCCAGCTTTCTTTTGATTTCCATTTGCATGGAATTTTTTTTTTTTCCATCCCCTCATTTTCAATCTGTATGTGTCCCTAGGTCTGAACTGGGTCTCTTGTAGACAACATATATATGGATCTTATTTTTGTATCCTTTCAGCGAGCCTGTGTCTTTTGGGTGGAGCATTTAATCCATTCACATTTAAGGTAATTATTGATATGTATGTTCCTATTACCATTTTCTTATTGTTTTGGGGTTTGTTTTTGTAGGTCCTTTTCTTCTCTTGTGTTTCCCACTTAGAAAAGTTCCTTTAGCATTTGTTGTAGTGCTGGTTTGGTGGTGTGGAATTCTCTTAGCTTTTGCTTGTCTGTAAAGCTTTTGATTTCTCTGTCGAATCTGAATGAGATCCTTGCTGGGTAGAGTAATCTGGGTTGTAGGTTCTTCCCTTTCATCACTTTAAATATATCGTGCCACTCCCTTCTGGCTTGTAGAGTTTCTGCTGAGAAATCAGCTGTTAACCTTATGAAAGTTCCCTTGTATATTATTTGTCTTTTATCCCTTGTTGCTTTTAACAATTTTTCTTTGTCTTTAATTTTTGTCAATTTGATTACTATGTGATGCAGCATGTTTCTCCTTGGGTTTATCCTGCCTGGGACTCTCTGACCTTCCTGGCCTTGGGTGGCTATTTCCTTTCCCATGTTAGGGAAGTTTTCGACTATAATCTCTTCAAATATTTTCTCAGGTTCTTTCTCTCTCTCTTCTCCTTCTGGGACCCCTGTTGCATTTAATGTTGTCCCAAAGGTCTCTTAAGCTGTCTTCATTTCTTTTCATTCTTTTTTCTTTATTCTGTTCCATAGCAGTGAATTCCACCATTCTGTCTCCCAGGTCACTTATCCATTCTTCTGCCTCAGTTATTCTGCTATTGATTCCTTCTAGTATATTTTTCATTTCAGTTATTGTATTGTTCATCTCTGTTTGTTTGTTCTTTAATTCTTCTAGGTGTTTGTTATTTAATTCTTCTAGGTCTTTGTTAAGCATTTCTCACAGCTTCTCAATCCTTCCCTCCATTCTTTCTCCAAGGTCCTGGATCATCTTCACTATCATTATTCTGAATTCTTTTTCTGGAAGGTTGTCTTCCTCCACTTCATTTAGTTGTTTTTCTGGGGTTTTATCTTGTTCTTTCATCTGGTAAATAGTCCTCTGCCTTTTCATTTTGTCTGTCTTTCTGTGAATGTGGTTCTCGTTCCACAGGCTGCAGGACTGTAGTTCTTCTTGCTTCTGCTATCTGCCCTCTGGTGGTTGAGGCTATCTAAGAGGCTTGTGCAAGCTTCCTGATGGGAGGGACTGGTGGTGGGTAGAGCTGGCGGTTGCTTTGGTGGGCAGAGCTTAGTAAAACTTTACTCCATTGGCCTGCTGATGGGTGGGCATGAGTTCCTTCCCTGTTGGTTGTTTGGCCTGAGGTGACCCAGCACTGGAGGCTACAGGCTCTTTGGTGGGACTAATGGCAGACTACAGGAGGGCTCTTGCCGAGGAGTGCTTCCCAGAACTTCTGCTGCCAGTGTCCTTGTCCCCACAGTGAGCCACAGCTGCCCCCCACCACCGCCTCTGCAGAAGACCCTCCAACACTAGCATGTAGGTCTGGTTCTGTCTCTTATGTGGTCACTGTTCCTTCCCCCCGGTCCTGATGTACACACTACTTTGTGTGTGTCCTCCAAAAATGGAGTCTCTGTTTCCCCCAGTCTTCTCAAAGTCCTGCAATCAAATCCCACTAGCCTTCAAAGTCTGATTCTCTGGGAATTCTTCCTCCCGATGCCTGATCCCCAGGTTGGGAAGCCTGACGTGAGGTTTAGAACCTTCACTCCAGTCGGCGGACTTCTGTGGTGTAATCGTTCTCCAGTTTGTAAGTCACACACCCAGTGGTTATGGGATTTGATTTTATTGTGATTGCGCCCCTCCTACTTTCTCATTGCAGCTTCTCCTTTGTCTTTGGTTGTGGGGTGTCTTTTTTGGTGAGTTCCAGTGTCTTCCTGTCGAAGATTGTTCAGCAGTTAGTTGTGATTCCAGTGCTCTCGCAAGAGGGAGTGAGCGCATGTCTTTCAACTCTGCCATCTTGAACCAATCTCCAAGACGTTTGGTTCTGAAGGCTGGAAGTCTGAGATCGAGGTGCCAGCATGTTTGGGTGCTGGTGAGAGCCCTCTTCCTGGTTGCAGATTGCCAAGTTCTTGTTGTAGAAACTGGTAAAAGGGGTGTGGGTTTGTGTTTAATGTGAGGTACTATAACATGGTTTTCTAGAGGATTTTGAGACAGAGTGGGGGAGAGAAAGCAGGAGGGACAGAAAGAGAAAGAGATACACAGAGAATGAGAGAGAGTGGTGATGAGAGGGAGAGACCTTGAGACAGAGTGAGAAGACGACTGATAGAGAATTTTCTCATTGCTCCTTATTGCTTTTAGTGAGGTGTCTTTTTCATTCTACAAGTATTTTAAATAACAGCTGAAGAATGCTGTCCATTAAAATCCAAATACAATTTCTTTGAACCCCAACCTAAGTTCAATGAAAGTCTCTGAATACCTCCCAAGATATCCTAGAGGATACAGATACCGTGAGAGGAAAATTATCTTACATTTTTTCTTAGATATTTCTTTTCTGCATTTAGGCTTCATTGGTATGGTATATGGGCCATCTCCCCTTCCTGAGCTCACTGTATTGCCTAAATCAAGAAACACAGTCCTCATTTTTGTGATTTACACACACACACACAAATTAACATACATATGAAAATGCATATGGGTTTGTAGCAGATTTTGCTGAAAATCTGATGATGGTAGAACATTCAAACAACTTAAAATTGAATATAATTCTTTTTAATGCTTCTTTACATTTCTCCCTTTTCAGATCTTCATTATTACCCACAAGAACAGTTCTGCTAATTTTTTATTTTATCCATTTTATCATCCCTTTCCAGCCAGGGCTCACAGATACTCATTTTCCAATTCTAACTGACTTTCAGAGGATTATAAGGAGAGAAAGAAGGGTGTTTTACTGAACAAAAACACTTTCTTCCACAATCAATTTATGATATTCTCTGAAAAGTTCTTTTTTTATCAGACCACCACAAAAGTTGGTATTCCCCTTTCTAGCCATAGCTGGTATGTCTTCCCACTCTCATGCAATGTAATTAATGCCAAATAAATTTGGTCTTAGTAAACCACAACAGTTTTCTCTGTACAAAAACTTCTGAAGACTAGCCAAAATCTTCAGTCTGTGTAAAATGCAGGTGTCTGTTAACAGCTATTATAATAAATTGGAACACGTGATAAGAAGTCTGTATTCCAGCTTTCTCTTTAATTCCAGATGCAATTCAATGTCTTCACATATGCATTAAATATGCCAGAAAACATTACATGAAAGAATAAGCCAGTATTCTCATCTGTTTCTAAGCAGGGTTTTCAAATCTGTGCCTTCCTTCAATTTTGCATTTGTGGAAGGACTTCCAGAATACTGAGCAAGTGGTTTCTGAGGATTTGATAAAGCATATGGTGGTTCAGTATTTTGGAGTATTATTTTTTGTGTGTTTTCCTTTTCCCTTCTTATTGGCATAACTCCCAACTTCTAGTTGTAAAAGTCAAACTCATATATACAGTTATAGTATGTATTGTTTAACACAAGCATGTTAAGTGTAAAATTATTTTTAGTTGTTTTGGGTTTCATAAGAAATTCTTTTTTTTTTTTTCCCCCTTCATTTCCCATGAAATGAGTGAGTCTTTGGGGAAAGAAGATAATTCTAATATAAATAATTTATTTTTCACTTTCATTTGATGCACATTTTGCTTAAAAGTGGAGTAATTCATATATTTATAAAGGCATCTTGGTAGGCTACATTAAAAGAAAAATCATTTACATATTTTTATGAAATATATAGTATGGTAATTTTGAAATTTTCCCTAAAACTGGACATAAAGTTAATGAAAGAAATAAGAATCTTGAGTGAAGATGCTCTTGTTAGTAGAATAAATAATATGCAACACTCTTATCTATGTCAATACAATTAAGGTTCCGCTCATATATCTGTTTAATATAACATTCACATAAAAAATGGATGGATGATTGTTACTAAAATTGATGGCATATTTGGGATGGTTGCCTTAACGTATTAGTTTTGTGGTTATAGGAGGATCTCACATTAAGAGTCTCTAGTTGACTCCAAAAGTTTTTTTCCTTAAACAGAATAAGGTAGCACATTATTTAAAAGATACCAATAAGCTAAAGTTTGAAATGTACACTTATTTTCAATTTTGCTCTAATTTTATGCTTATCGTTCCAAATATGTATTGATTATTTCAAAGCAATCTATTATTTTTTACTATGCCTATTATAGCTTGATGACAAATATGCAGAGCTAAAAATTTTAAAATAATAATTTCAGGAATCCAAAGATGGTCTAAAAGAGAAAACAGGTTGAGAGCAATATGAGTTGAAAACCCCAGTGAAGGGCAAATGAAATTGATGTTTAACATGAGGACAATTTGGCAACCAAGAGGGAAAAACATGCCTTCTCAAAGATAACCAAGACTGCCTGTAAAATGCCAAAAATGATTGAGCACCAGCAGAAATCATCAGTCATCTTTCAGAGCCACTGAAAAAAACAGTTCAAGATGTCCAACAGGGCAAGACACAGCACATAAAGGAAACTGAAACCCCAGTACACATGAAGGCTGCTAGGCTGCTGATCATGCAAAACATGCCATGGTGTTAAGATGCCCGGGACCGAGGAAAATAATAGAGTTTTAACTACGAGCTCAGACTCAATTTGTTATGGAATTTACTATCATCTTAGTATCTGAAATTTGCCATTTTCATTTTGTCTTAAAGTAGAAATATGTGCCTACATCAGGAGTCAGTAAACTCTTTCTGTAAAGGACCATATAGTGAACACTTTAGGATTTGCAGGACATACAGTCTCTGTGGAATTTTCTTAACTCTGGCACTGTAACATGGAAGCAGTCATAGGCAATATATAAAATAAATGTTGTGGATGTGTTCCAGTAAAATTTTGTTTATGGACACTAAATTTTGAATTCCATATTTTTCACATTACATGAAATAATTATTCCTTGAATTTTTTTCAACCATTTAAAATATAAAAGACATTCTTAGTTCATAGCCATACAAAAACCAGTGGTGGGCTGGACTATATTTTCTCACCCCCAGCATAAAGATATATACTGATATGATAGAAAGATTATGTGGATCTAGCTATTGAGTGCATCAGTTACTTTTTGCTCAAAAACAAACCACCTCAGAACTTTAATGGTTAAAATAATCACCACATTGCTTTTAGTTTTCAGGGTCAGTAATCTGGACTAAGCTCAGATAAATAGTTCTTACCTGGGGCAAGCTAGAGGGTTCTTAGTTAGGCTCACTCTGGGTTCAAGACCTCGTCTGGGAATAGCACTTTATTCCAGGCCAGTGGTTTATTTAGTAATAGTCCAGGACAGCTGCTACTATTAGAGCTTCTGGCAACATGACCCCTCATTTTCCAGTAGGCTCCCTGGAATTGTTCATAGGGCAGTTAAAGGGTTCCAGTATCATGAGAGCAAACACTGCATGGTCCCCTTGAGGCCTAGATTTAAAAGATGTACAGTGTCACTTCTGCTGTGTTCTATTGGTCAAAAGCAAGTCACAAAGCCAGCCCCAATTCAAGGAGTAAGGAAAGAAACTATCTCTTAAAAGGAGGAGCTGCAAAGAACTGTGCCATTTTTACAATATACTACACTGAGCACCCAAAGGCCTTTAAAAAAGTATTACTGGAGCAACCTCTGAAATTGAGGCAATTTTAAAATAATGCATGAGGGTCAACCACGACAGATTGCAATGGGATGGAAAGATTCACATTTGTCCCCACAAAACCAGTACCATAGGATTCCTTGGAATTATCCATTTGCTTTTTTCTTTTTTTTTTTTTTTGGCTGCGTTGGGTCTTCTTTGCTGTGTGCGGGCTTTCTCTAGTTGCTGTGAGCGGGGGGTACTCTTTGTTGCAGTGCATAGACTTCTCATTGCGGTGGCTTCTCTTGTGGCGGACCACAGCTCTAGCCGTGCAGGCTTCAGTAGTTGCAGCATGTGGGCTCAGTAGTTGTGGCTCACAGGCTGTAGAGCGCAGGCTCAGTAGCTGTGGCACATGGGCTTAGTTGCTCCGCGGCATGTGGGATCTTCCTGGACCAGGGCTCGAACCTGTGACCCCTGCATTGGCAGGTGGATTCTTAACCACTGCGCCACCAGGGAAGTCCTCCATTTGCTTTTAAATGTCTTTCATTCTGAGCTTCAGGTTTGCCATGACCTTTGCTACATCATAAGCTTAGTTCTTCAAACTACAGGTGTTGATCTGTAATTGATCTGCTTTCCCTATGGGTAACACTGCATTAACTACTTCAAAGTAAATAGCAGCAGATATATTTCATTACCCCAGATAGTAGAATGACAAAATTTTATATAAAAGAGCCTTATTAGAAGGATGCAAATTATAATTGCTCTATAGTAATTATAGGAATTATAGAAAATCATTAGAACATCAATCTTCATTTATTTTTAGTATTTTTATTAAATGTTATTTAACAGTAGTTAAGATTTACCTCAACCAATGACAGGTATTTACAGCTGGGTTTTTTGTTTGCCTTTTAAAAAAAAATTATTAATATAAGTCCTTCATATTCATAGAAGAATTTTTCTTCAAGGGCATGGTAAACTAACTTATAGAAATAAGCCCACTTCATCAGTAGTCACTGACTGCCACCACTCCACTCTAAGTGACTGCTAGGAGTGAAGTATTTAATTAAATGGTATAAATCTGCTTCATCACCATCACCAATCATGGCACCATCACACTCAATAGTACAGCTTCAGGGGAACCACTGGTGCAGAAATGGGGACATTTGAGGACCCAAACCCTAATTTCATCATCTCTCACTTGTTTTCATTATCTACACACTCCGCTGCCCTTTGGATTATGACTCAACAATCCCAGACCCTCTTGTGTTTGCTCTGCTCCCAGCCCTGGCATTTCTGGTCTGTGCCTCTTACTCTGAGTTCTGCCCTTTCTTCCAGAAGTCCTGGTGCTTCTGCCCTTTTGAACTTGTCCTTTTTTTCTTATCATCTACTAGTTTTCTTTTAGTTTTTTGCATTACAGAATATATCAAACCTATAGAAATGTACAGATATAACAGTCTTCCATGTACCCACAACCCTGATTTAAAAGATGTGGACCTTTCCTAATTCTCCCTGCAAATCACTTTAAAAGAATAACTAAAATGAACATGTTCAGCTAAAGCCTCTCATTCTTTCTCTGCCTCCCTTCTCCACTATTATGAAGTTGATCTGCATCATTCCCATATGTGGTTATTATAGTTTGGCATATTAAAAATATATACCCACTATTTTCTGCTTAATACCTTTATTTTAAAAACAAAAGAAATTATTAGGGGAATAAAGTACATATGATACTTGAAGATAGCAAAAACTGTGAAAGTCTTATATGAATGACTGAAACTTGGGGAAGATTTCTTCTAAATATAGCTATCTCCAGGAGATTGTAGAAAAATAAGCCACAGCCAGCTATTATTACTTCAATAGTGGTCACAACCTCAGTCTTGTCCCTCTCTTACAAGCATACCAGTCATTCATAATAGATCATGGAACTCTTTCTTGGTGATACTAAACATGATTCTCCCCCAACACCATGCTCCACTAAACCACTACTAAAGTGAAAGATTTGATGTGGAAGTCAAAATCTGTTTGCCACCTTAACATGAACTTGTTTTTCAACACCATGGTTGAGAAAGATTTAATGTAGAGATGTGGGAACTGGGGGCGCAGCAGGAAAGTGGATGGCAGAATAGAATCTGCAGGTACGGGGCACAGACTGTCAGAAGGAACAGTGAGGGTGTTGGGTATTCAAGGTGAGACACTAGAACCAAAGCAGAAAATAGGCAAGTCAGATATAAATCTGACAGTGTAACTTTCCTGCTTCCAACCATCTTAAAGGCTTGTTGTTTTTCATAGGATGAGGTCCAAATTCTTTAGCTGACATCCCAGGCCTCCATGATCTTGACCTGGGCTACCTACCCATACATTCATCTTCAGCAGCCCACCAGTATACCTTTTCTCTCATATGCAATCTGCCTTCTCATCACTGGACTATTAGCTGTTCCACACATTCTGTGTATGCTTATGTCTCAGAGTTAACTTGGTATCTCTTTACAAAGAATCCTGGCTAGCTATCCTGCTCCTGCCTTGCCCTTACCCGACCCTGGCCCATTCTATTCTCTGTCCACAACAGTCTATTTCTTTAAGTCTTAGCCCAGACATTAACCCACAGAAAATACTCACAGCATCTGTTCCTTCTTCTGATTTTCCATAGCACTTTGCTCATTTCTCTGGTTCAACCACTCTGACGTTACATGGTAGCTATCCACATTTGTTGGTTCCTAGTTCAGGAAACACAACTAGCTCTGAATCTCTGGCACCTAGCACTGCTCAGAGCACTAAATATATTTTCAATCAATAATTGTCACAGTTTTGTCCAGGGGAGACCCTATTTTGATAGCAGCAAATGCTTTATAAATGACAAGGAAAGATTTTAATTTTTAGTATTATAAGTTCTCCCCTCCCTGCCAAAGAGGCTATGCTTTGCTAGTGAAGCTACAGAACAAAAACTGGCTTTTTCCACTTGAGGTTCATTGTAAGAAATCACAAAGGAGGCATGTTAACTTTTATAAGTAGTAAAATCATACAGGGAATTCCCTGGCGGTCCAGTGCTATGGCCCTGGGTTCAATCCTGGTCGGGGAGCTAAGATCCCACAAGCCAGGTGGCACAACCAAAAACAATAAAAATTTTAAAAAATAAATAAAATCATACACAACAAAGATATCTGAAATATGGCAGTGAAGAGAATAAACATTTCTCCATCTTAAGATAGAAGAACCATCATATGACAAGATTGATTTTGGAAATTAATGAAGTAATCATTGAATTAGGTTGATTTATACATCTGGAAGATCACAATATGTTTCCTGGTACAGACAGACATCAAGTAAAAATTCAAGAGATTAACTTTTTAATTTGGTTTAGGTTTGGTTTAGTTTATAATGACTGAGAATAGATGTTTAGGATTAAAACCTATTTTGTTTCCTAAACTTTTCTCCTTTCTCAATCTGAATATATACCATCAATCATGTATTATATACATAACAGGTATTTGGTGTTTGTTGGAGAAGTGGATAAGTAAATAAATGTTTCATCAACCTAGGTGTGTTCTCTCAAAAAAACAAAAACAAAAACCAGAATATATTATCTTTAGGACTTATTTCTCTATCCTGAACTTCAAATTTGCAGCTACAGACCTCACATAGAATTTCTAGCACCATCCATTTTCATAGACGTATATTCATTGATTCCTGTAAAGTATATTAAGTGTCTAGTCACAAGAGATTTTCAATCTACTATTATTTACCTTCATTTTTTCTCAGGAATTACTCTTGAGGTACATTTTAGGACATATATCATTGACCCATTACCTATTAACTTCAGGTATTTTAACATTCATTTCTTTTGACAAAACACATTTAATTATCCTAAGATATTTACAGTTTTCAAAATGCCTGACTCTGAATTGAGGATTAGACTCAATCCAGACAGGGAAAAGCAAAAAGATCTAATAGAAATAGGGATAAATAAATTTTAAATAAATATATATGACTAAAAGTAATTATGCCAAAATGTTAACAGTTGCTGTTGAATTGTGAAATCAAAGTCAATTTTTTCCTTCTGTTTATTTTTTCTTCTTTCCAAATTTTCTAGAATGAGCATGTACTAATTTTATAGTCATAAAAGATTAACATTTAAAATTAATTAATTTGAATTTACTCAGGACAAGTATATCTTGAAATTAATTCAACATGATGATAGAGTAATGTGAACACACTTTCTTACCCTCTGTGATAGAGCCTTCCTATTCTAATGTGCCCCAAAGTCATTCACTGCCTCATATGGGGTCAGATAATTTCCTATCACCTATATCACCATTGGAGACAGGACGCTGTTGTGGTGTATGTAAAGTGCAGGCTGAATATCTGTCTGAGATTTTACTATCTAGGATTACCCTTAGTAAAGACCTATTGGAATGATCATTTGGCCTCATAATTAACAGCTCCCCTTCCTAAAAGTAAGCAGATTGGATATAATCTATATGACAGTCTGCTCTGGCTAGCCATTTGCTCCCATGAGCATTTCTGAAAGTGATATTTTAATTTATGTAACCATATGCTATTAGAACTCTGTTTTACTCTACCAGAGGTTCCTGCTACAGTTCTCAGGAAAAAGTAAAGAGAAATTTCCAAAAGGGGTTTATTTCAAGAGATTCTTACTATTGAAAGAAAAATGGAGCTTTTTTCCTTCCTTTCCTGAGTATGGTTAACATCTTTTGGGGAATTTTATGGCCTTAAAATTTAGTACAAGAATATGGGAAGAACTTAATATCAGAGTTGTTCAAAAATCTAAAGCAGTATTATTTTTAACTCAGTTCTTACAACTGAGGCTGAATAGTAATGTTGGGAAATGACTAGAAAGACCATCATACTAAAAGAAATCAGAAAATATGTTGTCTTTTATAATTTTCCAAATAATTTTGAAACTCGTTTTGCATGTGGCTGAATAATACAACCAATGAACAACTATCACTTATCTTTCCTGCCAGCCCCGTTTCCTGCCAAGTATGAAAACTAACAAGCAACACAGATAAAAATAGAAAATCTAAAATACACTTTTGAGACTTGATTTTAGCATTTATTAAGACCTAGAAAATCTTCTATGCAGTAAAATTACCTAAAGAGAAGCATATCTGATTAGCCTCCTTTGGAAGTTTCTTAACTTAAAAAATATTGATTCTGTACTGTTCTGCTTTTCTTAACCTAGAATAATCGCTTCAAAAAGAGCTAAAATTACAAAATTATAAAGTGCCCAGAATTTCAGAGCTGAGAGTCATTGCGTATCACTGTGCATTTGAGACTGTTAACCCAGATTTGATTGTGTGAAACATTCAAGAAACTATGGCATGCCCCCTTTCTTCCTTCCCTGATGACAGGATGCCTTAATGGATTCCTTTTCCATGACTACAGATCAGAGAGCAGTACTTTTTTACTTGCTTTCATTTTATCAACTAAACATATCTTGAAACGTCAAGACTAGATGACATTACCATGAACATCCAGTATGACAAAGATCAGTGGTTGGCAATCTGCAGCCTGTGGGCCAAATGCAGTGACAGTTTTGAATGGACTGAATGCAGTCCAAATGCAGTTCTGAATGGACTGAAAACTAAGACTGGATTTTACACTTTTAAATGATAGCAGTATAATCAAAAGAATAATGTTTTATGACACGTGAAATTATGTAATATTCAGATTTGTGTCCATAAATGATGTTTTACTGGAACACAGCCATGCATATTTGCCTATGTATTAGCTATGACTGATTTTTCAATATAGTAATGGGAGAGTTGAGTACTTAGAAAACCTTTTGACTCCCAAGCCTAAAATAGTTATTATCTGGCATGTTCTGGACTGAATTGTGCCCCCTCAACCCACCAACTCATATGTTGAAGCTGTAACCCCCAATGTGATTGTTTTTGAAGACAGGGACTTTAAGGTTGTAATTAACGTTAAATGAGGTCATAGGGGTGGGTCCTGATGCAACAGGACTAGTGTCCTCATAAGAAAAGGAAGAGATACCAAGAGTGCCCACACAGAAGACAGACCATATGAGGACACAGCAAGAATGCTGCCATCTGCAAGTCAAGAAGAAGCTTCAGCAGAAACCAAATGTATAGGTATCTTGATGTTGCACTTTCAGCCTCCAGAACTGTGAGAAAATAAGTTTCTTACAGTTGTTTAAACCTCCCAGTTTGTGGTATTTTGTTACAACCGCCCTGTTAGACTAGTACATGGTTCTTTACAAAATATTTGCCAATGCCTGATCAAGATGGAAGCAACAACTTGTAAAACTGTAAGCCAAACCTGAAGGCCTAAGGAACTCACAATATTTATTCTGGTATGGTACAACACAAAGCAGGAACCCTAAAGGAAAGGAAAAAGGGATAAATCCAAGGAAAGTGCCTTTCTGTTGGCACCCTATTATGGAAATAACAAATTTGGGTTGGAGGGGCTTCTGTGATTAAGAAGTTACGTGGCATCTGAAGTCTGGTTTAATCTTTCCTCTGTGTCTCTATTGTTTATGCCCTGCAAGTGTGTGTGGTGTGTGTGTCTGTGTTAACTAGAGATTTGTTTGTTAGTTTGTTTAGCTAAAATGACAGGCAGTCTTCTGAGTGGGAGATTTCTAGTCCTCTCAATTATTTTGCTGCTGCTCATCTTAAAAAAAAAAACTGCATTTCTGTGTTTGAAGTATTTTTGTTTCTTCTGAATTTTTTAAAGTTATGTTTGATTTTTTTAAAAATCAAAATTGAATTTCAGATAGTTTTATTTTATTGTGTACCAGATGTAATGTTTTACTCCTTCTCCTTTCTTCAGGAAACATGCATTTGTGCTAGAAGGATACAGAAATGTATCTCAGAGCTGGGTGATAATAAATCAAATCAAACCCAAACAGCTCACTTTTCAGATAGAGCGCTCTCGAGAAGTAGAAACCTCAGGATATTTCAGGATGACAGGAAATCAGAACACTTTGCTTATGGATGAGTTTGGTTTGAAAAAAGAAAATTTTAACTGATTTCCACTATAGAGTATGTTGGTGACCAGGTTTTTTAATAGAGAAGCGGAAACAATCTACGTTCATGTTCAGAGATTCATAGAATATTAGGAATTGAAAACAATCTTGGTAAACATCTAGTCTAACTCATCCTCATAACTTTATAGATAATAACAGATATAATTTGATCTGCCTTTATCAGTCAGCATAGTCTGGGTTACACTGCAGTAAAAACCAAACCCCTGATCTTAGTATTAACAAAACAGTTACTCCTCCCTCATTCTACATATTCAGGTGGGTGGGTGGGTGGAGGGATGCTCTGGTCATCATATTCCCTTAGGGACTGGGGCTGGTAGAGACTCTGTTTCAACACAAGTTTCCATGAGCACCATGGCAGAGAAAAAAGAGCACTCTCTTCCACTTCTGCTCCCGTATCAGTAGCCAGAGCAAGCCACAGATTACATGACAACTACAAAGGAAGAAGGGACATGCCATCTTACCCTGTGCCTAGGAGGACAACTTAAACACGGAATAGCTTCATTGTCTGCCACAAACTACAAAGTTTCTGGTGTGTCACTTGCTACAACTAAACCAATAGCTACTAGAATTCTTCTTCCCTCTGCACTGAAGGAGACAGATACTGTGCTTCCAATAAGGCATTTTACAAATTAAATTTTTCCTCCTAATATTATTTTTGCTACCTGTACAGAAATAGCAGATGAGCTATAAGTTGGTAGAGGGGGACAAAAATATGTATATCAATATAAAAGGGAGAGACATTTCTAAAGTAGAGAGAAAAGCAGAAAATCTGCCTGTTTTTTGTTTCTTTCTTTGGACATTCAGTCCTGATTATGAAGAAAATCTCTAGAAAATCAAGTTCTCATTTAATAGTCTCACTAGAAAAAGTGACAGGGACATTATAGAGTCTATCTCTGTGACCTGTGGCTTGAGATTTTAGAGCTCTAAGGATTCAGAGTGGACAGGCCAAAACTAAAGACATATGTCAATGATAACAGGAAGGCACTTTCTCAAGGGAATAGGAGAGACATTAGCCCATACCCCAACTTCCTGGGCAGTGGTTGGATATAACTGTTGTATGCATGATGGATCTGACAAAAGTACACACAAATAGCTACATAAATTGTCAATTATAAATGAAGTTATATTTGTGTGTGATTGTGTAAAAATTCTAACTTCTTTCATTAAGCCAGAAAGTAAAAACAAACAAAAACTATGAGAGTTAAGTTGGGCTACCAGCATCCAAAGTCAAGAAAAATGTGTCCTCTTCCAAAATGATGATTCATTACCACAAACAGCAGCTCATGTAGAAATATTCCCTCCCACACCCTTGAGATTTTACTAAGTCTATGCAGAAAAGGAGACGCAGTTTAACTAACTTGTCTAAAATCACACAGCTATTAAGCAGCCAAAATCAATGCTAGTACTTTAGGGTCCTGACTGCTAGTTCAAAGTTCTTTTACTGTACTATCTTATTTCAGCAGTTAGCTCAGTGATTCTACCAGGGTGCTATTCTATGCCATTTTTGAAATTTTCTAAGAAGTAATGTCCTATAACTATATTTATAGTATTAAATTGTCAATACTATAAATATAGATGACTTAGCCAATTCACACACGACATCTTTGAAGATTTCTGTGAATTTTATCATTGCTACAGTTTTATTGTTGCTGTGCCAGGTTATCTTCACTTCCTCTCAAAATATTTATTCATTTTCTTTTACACTCTAGGACTACCAAATAATTACTTTCCTGTGGCTGCCCATAACAAATAACCATAAACTGGGTGGTTTAAAAGAACAGAAATTTATTCTCTCACAGTTCTGGAAACAGGAAGTCAAAAATACAGGGCTGCACACTCTTTGTATCCTCTAGGAGAGAGCTTTCTTTGCCTCTACCAGCTTCTGGTATCTATCTCAGCATTTCTGGGCATTCCTTGGGTTGGGACCATATCACTCTACATTGTAAAGTCATGGGCTAACTATATACTAAAATATTTTTTAAAAAAAAGATTTGAAAAACCATGGAGCTAAAAAATATTAGATCTCAGACTAGAACTCCAGCCTTCTAAGTCCCTGCCTGGAAAACCTTTTGCTACACTGTGTTATTGACGTATGTTTTAATGTCTTGAAGCACTCATTTAGTATGCTTCAATTCTATTTTATAGTAATTCATGGAGCCTCTAGTATGTGTATTGCAACAACAGGCATTTAGAAAATATCAGAAAGGTCTTTTTCAGTACACATTTTCAGGAACTTCATCCTAACTGTAGAGTTATTCAAGACCAATCTATGAACAGGTTGATTATATCTGAAAGCATTTAATTCCAACAGAGCTTGAGGAAGGAGAAGCCCTTTAGGAAGAAACTATAAATCAGTAAAGTCAAATGCAATAAACTGGTTGTATGATGAAAGTAGAATAATTGTAAACACATTTAATAAGCAGATTAAACACAAGGAGGAAATTGTTAAGGAATTCTTAATGATTCATGTTGATGGAATGCCTAAATAACAAAGCAGACAATTAATCAAAGACAAGAGGAAATTAATGTTTGTGATTTGTGGCACAGAGTTGGAGGTCTAGTAAGAACGAAAGGTGGAAGGGCCACATAAAAGAGAGAAGGACAGAAAAAAGATATTGAATAAATATTGCTTTTCTTAAAACAAAAAGTTGGTAGGCTGCAGAAAATCTCTAGGTCAAAGTAACTCATTTCTAGCACTAAATCCAAGATAATTATTTAAAATTAACTGGCTGCTAAAGAAACTAAATGCAAGGCATAGAAAACTACACAATGTCAACAATTACACTGCAATATTTGTAACATTCATCTGGTCCTCCATTAAGCTGAAGCTTGCATGGCCTAAAAGTCTGGCCCAGATCCTGGCGCAGAATAGCTATGATCTGCTAGAAAGACTTTCTTTACACCTTCATTCATTACTTTATAAATTTCTTCTCCTAGAATCATGCATTTTATACACAAATATATTGTATAAATATATTTATGCTCCTTTTCTATTTAGATATCCCTGAATTTAAAAATATGAATTTTGGCAGAAATACTAAAATAATATACAAATATCGATACCATCCTTTCTTCAAAAATCAAAGGAAGTCTTCCAGGTTCTCACAGCAATTATCCAGCTAAATCATTACACTTTATCACTTATCTTGTGTATTTATCTCTAGTTTTTAAAAAATAAAAAAGGAAGAAAGTTAAATTTACATGAAGGATTATGGTAAAGGTCATGCAGATAAAATAAAATGAACACTTCACACTTAATTAAATGGCATATTTCCAGAGTTATGAAAAAATCCTCCCCTACAATTTGTCACTTAGGGGGCTGTCTTCGACTTCTTTCTTGCTTTCCCAGATTAATTCTTTTTCTGATAGAGGACCCCTTCTCACTGTTGAGCCACCTTTTGTTAAAAGGAAAAACTGGTGTCACGTTTCTACAGTTTCCCTGTATTGGGAAGTTCTAGGGTCAGGTTTAGATGAAGAGTGGAGGTTGATGCACTGTGGGAGCATCAAGGGCTTGCCCTGTCCTTGCCTCCCTTGATATTTCATTTTCTTCAGACATGTTTCTGGGAAGGGAAGGAGGTATGTTTTTTTGTTTGTTTTTTTGTTTTATTTCATTTTAATTATTTTACTTAACCCCCAATGTCATAGGGATCCAAAATATGTTCCATAGCTAGTGCACTGCTCCCTCTCAAATAGCAGGCAAGGAGCCATTCTGTTCATCAACCAGCGGATCATGGCCTATTCCATTTCCTATCTTTAAGCTTCCTTGTTGAGAATTCAGCTAAACTACTCCACAATATTGCTGCTTCAGCGTCCATTTAGCATGGCCAAGTGGGCTGCAGGGGCCTCTAGCTAACACTAGACCCTCTTGCAAGTGCATGCCCTAGGTAACATGTAAATGTAAGTTACTCCTATGACTCCTCAGCTGCCCTTGTGATAAGCATTTCTTCCAGGCCTCCCAGGGCCCTCCCCAGGCCCTCCCCTAGAGCTTCCCTTAGATAAGTTTCCCAACCCAAAGCTTACCAAAACACTGCTCTTTTTATTTAAATTAATCTATCCAGCCTTAGTCTGGGACTCCTACTGTACCCAAGGACCCTTTTTTCCATCCTCTTACCTAAACACCCACTCTCCCTGCCTACATCCTGCCTTGTCCTCCCCATGTGGCACCTTGAGGCATACTGTATACCTCCTCCAGGACCTGTGAGTAATAAACCTCTCTATTTCACTTTCTCTTTCAAACTTTTTTTTGAACAGATCCATCCAACATTGATACCCATGGCTCTACTTAACAAATGTTAATTTAACAAAGACACAACACTTCTTTATCCCATTCTAATATTCACCATGTTCCATAAGTCCTTTCTTGGACACAGTTTTGTCTTGAACATGTCTTGAACATGTGGTTAAGAAATGTTTAAATCATCTACAAATTTTGAGAATGTCTAGCTTGTCCTTTTGCCTTCAGTCTCTGTCCTACAAACAGATGTAAAAAATATTCCTCAAAGTCCAACCAACAATCAAATTAGCCACTTTTCTTTGTTAATTTGTTATAGTAAATTCTGTATCATTCCTGAAAAACCTGCAATGAAGTCTATTTCAAATATTATAATATTACAGTATTCAGCTACTAGTGATAATTTTTCTACATCCTGGCAAAAGGAAAAACAATTTTGTTCTCTCATCTCTGTTTCCACAGCACTCCATGAATGTTTCTATTGTTGCAAGAATCACAGTGTATTATCAGTGTTTGTTTATATCTCTGTCTCTGCCACCAAACCGAGAACTCTTTGAAAGTTAAGGATGAGTCTTGTTCATCTTTATGTTCCCATGACCCAGACAACTTCCTGGCAAGTTATCCAATTCTAAAAAATCATTTGAATGACTAGGCAAAAGCTGGCTGAGAGCATATACTAACAGTGCTTTTCTGACTTAGATATTATCCTGTGCTACTTAACATTTATCTATCCCTTTAGAACACTCCCTTCCTTGTAGTGTTTGAAAAAACTCGAAGAGATGAACTGACATCTCAAGGTCACCATTGGTGGTGGGGCAGAGCTTGATCCTAGGTCTTCTACATTTTAAAAAAATTCTCTTCTGCATGATCTCCTCTAGTCTAGTAAACAACACGTCCTCTTAAGAAGAATTCCTACAGTTTAAAATTAATTTCTTAAATTAAATTTCTTACATATATTAATTTTGTATTTCTGTGCAACATCTGTCCTTGGATGTCATACATAAGCATTACAAGTCATTTCTTATATATTAAATATAATTAATCTTCTTTCAAATGTTCTTTCAGGGGAAGAAGAGCATGAAGCTCATGTCTGATAGAATATTTTCCTATTGAAATGAAAGGCTATTTGGACAGACTGATGGATAAAATGGAAAACCCACCTTCAGACCAAATGAGATTTGAGAATACAAGGTTGGGATTTTTAAATAGGTATAAGGGATTATGAAATTTAAGAGCCAGATGAAGCAAAGTAGGGATGGGAATACTTATCTCAGATGTGGAAAACTCAGAGAGTATGACTAGTTAGATGAAAAAGGGGAAACAAGAGAAGGTCTTGGATGTTTTTTTTCTTCTGTACTCTGTTTTTAGGAAATCCACAGCCTTTAGGGTAACTGTAGGGTAACTCAGCCAACTGATGCTAAGCTAATCAATGCTTTCCATCCCCTTGCCAAAGCTACTGGTTCAGAGACTGGCACATGACCCAAACTGGAACAATAAGATCTTTTAGGGCCAATATTAGGACTTTTGTGTGAGCAATCAGAGTGGTAGACTCTCCTTTGATGCACTGTGTGTTAAAATGATGTAAAATTAAAGCTGACAGGTACTACAACAAAGAGGCTTAGTGATGGGCTAAAGTAAGGGAAGCAGAACTGAAAAACTGGTGACATCTTTGAAGCCTTAGATCAAGAAATCTAAGTATACCTGAATTGGAACTATTAAGTTAGATGGATTGCCTATTTATTATTATTATTATTATATTACTGTCAGGTTACATATTCTAATAGTTTTAATTAAAGCTGCCTAATTGATATGCCCTGGGACAAGAGCAGTCCTTCAGGATTGCATATTGGTAGAGAAGGACAAAGTAAACCATGAGGGAAAGGGATAGACGTGATATCAGAAAATTATGCCTAAATTTTTGCATAAAATTATATGAAACATGTATGGAAAGAATCTCAAGATGGTGCTAATAATAAGCACCAAGGTTCTAATAATAGGAATTTAATAAATGTTAGTTCTCTTCTCTTTCTTAAAATATGGCCCCTTAATGAAGTAGAAGCACTTAATGATGAAGTAAAGGAAGGCTGCTCCCCGTGCCCTTATTGCACTCATGTATTTAATGAATTACCTGGATAATCTAAGGCAGAGCTTTCCAACTGGGACATACCACTTGCTGTGAATGGATTGCAGATGAGGTGAAATAATGATCATTTTAGTTAAGATATTGCTAGAAGCTGTGACAAGCTCCACCATTCCATTGGCATGTTTATATATATATAAGCAAATATATATATATTTGTTATATATATAATATAATAAACACACTAGTAGTTTATTTCTTGCTTATCTGTCGAAAGCTAATTTTCTGGTCAGCTGCGGTCAGTAAGTAGCTTTTGTCCATGGGGTGATTTAGCCAACACAGCTCTCCTCACCTTTGGCTCTGCCACCTACTTTTTAACCACCTTTACTACATAGTGCCATATATTATCTCTATTTACATTCCATTGGTGAGAACTAGTCTCGCATGGCCACAAAGAGACACAAAAAATCCTAGGATATATAGTCCCTAGCTGGGCAACCACCTTCCAGAAACAACTATCCTACAGAAGTGAAAATACAAATTTTAAGTTAGCCAGTGTTGCCACAAGGACTTGAGCCACAAGCCTATTATTTCCAGCAATTAACAAACATACTCGTGTACACAACTGTGCCCTAACATAAAGATGTTTGAGAAGCATCAATCTACAGCACCAGTCACTGATACCCGTGGACTTGAGATTTTTCTGCTTGGTGGCCCTCAATCCTCTAAATCCTCCAGGCACCCAATAATTGTGGATTAGGCACAACTCCATTTCTGACACTTCATTTTGCTCCCTTTGCCATGGGTAAACATGGTACCACTCTGGTTTCTTTCCCTCTTCAACTTGCTTCTGTCCATTAACTACCCCATGCTACCCATTTCCTTTTATCATTAACTACTCTGGAACTCTGATCTTCTCCATCAAAGGGCACTGCCATTTATCTCATCGTGGAAACTCACAGCCTCTGGACAGGGAAACCAATGAGAGTGATGCAGATCTTCAGATATAAAATAGAGAAATTACCAATCCAAGTTTAATGCATTTAAGTAGTTACATTGGCAGGGATAAATGAAAACATGCAGATTCCTTTACAGAAGTCTCTTCTATGAAAATTAATTAATTAAAAATTCTACTCTTTATCCCTTTGTCAGTTAAGTATATTACTCTGCTAAATATTTCCTTTATGCAAAATAATTAACATATAATGTGTCCTATTGTGTGCATTAGCTAGGCTAGATATCTCTTAGAACAAATAAACCTGCAATTTCTATGGCTAGACACATTATAGAAGATTACTTTTTGTTCATGTACAGTCTAATGCTTTGTGTTCCTTGTTATAGGAGGAGGAGTCAGCTTCATACAGTCATTTTGTGCAGGGATTCAGGCCTCAGATACTGCATCAACTTCAGTGCTTCACTTCCAAGATCATTCTGAGCAGCTTTATCCAACAGGCAAGAGAAGGAGGAAGATCTCACAGGAGAGGATTTGGGGACCAGACACGTAAGTGCCACATATTACTTCTGCTGTCCTTCAACTGGCCCAAACTCTGTCCTTCAACCACACTTAACTGCAGAGGAGGCTGGAAAAGTGGTTTAACTGTGGAAATGGGTTTTGCGTACAGACAGTGAACTTGCCACACCGGGACAGTTGGCCTTTATTATAACTTAAAAAAAAAAAAATTATCCTATCCCTTTGTCTTGCCTAGTATATTAAATTCAGGCTTCAGCTTCTTCAGACCAGCGTCAATTCCCACCTCAATTTTACCAAGTTAATTTCTCATTATACCCTGCAAAAGACCTTCCTTTTCTTCCAAACTAATTTACTTTCTATTCACCAGTTCTATTACTATGCCTTTCATAGGTCATTTCAATTTATTCCATCTGAATATACTTCCTTCATTTTCTATCAACACCTAATCCCTACGTCCTTAAAAACTTGACTTTAATCTTATCTAGAAGATTTTTCAGGAATTCATCTTGAAAGCTATATCCTTGACCATTCTCATACATATGGCTCCCACAGTAATATAATAATTTCTTCTCTCCTTTCTCCCCTCATATTTCTGGGAGCCTTGGGAAGGGTAGAAGTTGGGAGTATAAATTCATAAACAAGTTCTATAATCTGTTATGTGGCTCAGGGTTGGAACTCTCTACTAACAGTCATTTGTTGAAACCATATTTTCTTCCTCCAGTGCCTATAAACTTGTTCACAAGCTAATACTACATCTGGTCCTAGCATATCAAAATCCTGGGTAACTGCTTAATCTTTCTATGGGTCTGCCCATAATTCTATTCTTCCAATTTGTATTATTTAGAATAGGTAGGAACAGATAAGAAACTTTTCAGAAAAAAAGTCACAAAGTTTTAAAATAAATCGGAAAATCTAGAAAACTTTTTATTACTATGTTAAAGTGCTTCAAAATCTATATATATGAATATAAATAAAAACACACACACAAATGTATTTGAAATATATATTTCAGAGATGCCTCTTTAAAGCTATTCATTTTACTTTTTGGTTATCTGAGGCTTTCGACTAACTAGCTTACCCAGAAGAAATACTTATATTCTATTTTCTGGACGTTTTCTAAAAATTGACTTTCTTTAAAAGACAAGGGCATTGGCTAGAGAACCTCTGTGTGAAAATAAGAACATGTGTAGAATATTGTGTGAATGTAAATAGAAAGTGAATAAGACATAAAGATGATACTTAGAAAAAAACAAATGTCAAACATGCCAGATACCAAAAATGAAACCTACCAACTAACTGCTTCAGGGGACAATAAGGGATTTTGTGGCGTTCATTATAATTTTCCCCCTTCAAATTACAATTTTTCACATAAAATATTTTCAGTAGTCATACACATGTCTTAAGGGTACATTTTTTTCCAGTCATGCAATATACATCTCTGCTCCAAATAAAAATCTTATAGGCAAAATTCTCCATCACATTGGATTTCCTGACATAAATCTTTGTCCCCATCTGTCACCTCAACGTGACATGCTTATCCCTCTTACTAAATAATAATAATAATCCCATGCTTATCACCTCTTACTAAAATGAATACCTATGGTAACTTCTTCTGTGTGGATGTACTGGAACTCAAAACTTTGTTAGAGAAGAAGATGCTCCTCCCAAAACAGCAGGGAAGAACACAGCACATGCTTCAGGTGATTGACAGCTGCTGGCTTTAGTTGTGACCATTACACTGGGCCTTAAATCATGCCTATGCTAAACAAATTTTTATTTTTCCTTTCTTTTCCCAAGAGTGATTCTCAATGCTGTCCCATTCGAATCACCTAGGAATTATCCAAAATGCTGACTCTCAGGCATCTCTGTAGTCCAGATGTACACAACCTTCCCAGCTGCTGGCTTGACTTAGAGACCTCCAGATCTTAACTCAACATCCTGACCTTGCTGTCCTCTCTGTGGTAAGGCCCTCTCAAAACTCACTTGATTTCATTTCTCCTCAAAGCTCTTTAGGCCAAAATGAATTAGAGCTGAAAAGCAACTTTTGTAACGAGTCACCCTAAAACTTATTTTCAATTTTCTGAACGTGACTCTAGAAAATGGCAAAGCAAATTTCCCTTTTAAAAATCCAGCTGCTTACGATTTAAAAAATCTCAAATTGTGTATCAAATAGATAATTTGCTTTTATCTTAGGAAATTTATTTTAAATACTTTAAAATAGATATTTCCCTAAAGCAGGAATAAGAGTGTTTCCTAAGCATTAGACCATATTCCAACCTTCTGCCAACTTGCTATCTGCCTCTACCAGGATTAGGTCACTAGCCACTGCAGTCACTGACCTATAACACACCCTGAAAGGAGATCAAGAATGAGGCACTCTGTGCTCTGGGAAAAACTGGCAAAATAGGCATTCAGATAGTTAGATATTTTCAAGAGAAGATTTTATGAGCCCAATTCTTATATCTTCTCATATCTAGAAAAGCACTAAAATCATTAAAGGGGACATCTGTTCCTCATGACTAGCAGCAACCTTCTGCCAAAATGTGTGCTGGACCATGCCTATCCCCTTCACTAAAATCACATGTATATTGACCTCCCCCCTTACCTCTTCAGAGCAGTTTCCCAGAGCTATCTGAGATGCTGTCCTCCTGGGCTATAATCCTCACTTTGCCCAGTAAAACTTAACTCACAGCTCTCATGTCGTGCATTTTTTTCAGTCGAAAGTCTGAAGAAATGAACTCTACTGGTATGTATTTATTAATCACCTAACAAGTGTGTATTATTTTTGTACTCAGCTCTGTGGGAAACAGAACAGAAACCAAAACTAAACAATATGTTTTAGAAAAATAAAAGTTAGGTACTAATAAATAATAAGATAGTATGGAACAATACATGAATAAACATTGAAAATGAATGACATGAAACAAGTGGTTTAGAGTTCTGAGAAAGGAGAGATTACGTGGCTACGGTAATGAGGAAAAATCAAGAGGAACGATGACGAGGAGGCAATCTTAGTAATAAGGCACTACTGTGTGTTCATTTGTCTTCAGGAGCTTTGATTTCTTGCTGGAAAAGAGTGGAGGATAAAATTGGATTATTAAAACTAGGCCATAGAGGGACTTCCCTGGTGGTCCAGTGGTTAAGACTTCGCCTTCCAATGCACGGGGTGCGGGTTCAATCCCTGGTAGCGGAGCTAAGATCCCACATGCCTCGGGGCCAAGAAACCAAAACATAAAACAGAAGCAATATTGTAACAAATTCAATAAAGACTTTAAAAATGGTCCACACCAAAAAAAAAAATCTTTTAAAAAAACTAGGCCATAGTTATACACACTTAAAACTGAAGAATTCAGACATTATTCTGTAGAAAACTGGGAAATTGGTTAGAGGACAGGCAATGAAGGCACGTCATCAGTTTGATTAAAATAAGAATAGCTTAAACAGTTACATTTTACAGAGTGCCTAGAAATATGCAGAGCAAGTGATATAGGGGTGTGAAAAAGAACCTGGAAACAAGGTGATCCAGGGAGAATTAAACTTTAAATGCAATTCAAATCATCTGAGCAGATAAATGTAAAGTAACCCCAAAGAGGCAAAATGGCTTCAGTATTAAGCAGTCTAATTGAATTCATTAACATTTCTAAAGTGTTGACCTGAACCAAATAGACTGCTGGATATTTCTCCAGCAAAGATGGGTTTTTCAGGATTAGCAGAGAATTGCACTTCGGGTCTGCAACCACAGTGAACCACATGCAAGTGCCCTTTGGCAAGGGAAGAAGAATGCTTTTATAGAGAGGAAAAGGAAGGTGAGAGGGCTGTAGTAAACAAGAGTCTATGGCTTTTCATGGGCTGAGTTCTTACCAGGAAAGAAAAGGGATCTTTTTTCTTGCTCTGCTATCATGGCAGGTCACGGGGGCTCCCGCTTTTCATGTCCCAACTCTATTTTACTGAGGTTTCTGTTTATTAATTTTTTACAAAAGAAAAGAAGTTCTCTACCAGCAGTTAGTAATGAAGGAAAAGGTGACAGAACTGGCAAGACCACCTGAACCATTGCCCAGGGCAGAGTAACCATAGCCATACTTGTCTTTGCCTGGAAATTAATGTTTCAACTAAAGCCATGTTGACATTTGACTCACAGACCTAATGCTTAGCTTTTATACAGTCAGCCCTCCGTTTTCAAGGGCCCTGCATCCGTGGATTCCACCAACTCCAGATCAAATTCAATCTGTAGTTGGTTGAATCTGCACATGCAGTACCCCCAAATATGGAGCACTGACTGTACTGCTTTCACAAGCAACCTTTTGATTAATTACAATTAATTAGTTATCATGTGATTATCTTAATGAGAAAAAATAACAGGCCAAAGCATTCACCAACTATTCCCTGTGACACGTGAGCAAACCTTTATTCTGATTCACAGATCCATCTCTAAGGAGATTAGTTAGTGTGAATCTGCCTCTAAGAGTAAAAACTGCCATTTACAGGGTTCTCTGGATCTGTTAAACATTGTAAAGAACTTATGAGGTTCAGGACACACCCTAAAATATGGCATTTTGAAATATTCAATATTTCAAGCTGAAGAAATTTAAGAATAAACAGGTGTAGGAAGGACTTTCAGAACTTCCCTTGAAGCGGGTCCTAAGGCCATCAAGGGAGAGCTTCCCTTCCTATACCCAGCGGAACGTAGCATCCTCATCTCTGAAGACTGGGGAACATCAGAGGGATGCTGGGAGAAATCTGAACAAACAGAGCTTGTCAAGTTCCCCCCTGTTTATTCTACTTAGTTGATACCCTTTTTCCTATTACATTTCCCACAACTTTCTATTCCATCAAATCTAGCATAAAAATGTTCAGGTTTAACCACTTATTTGGGGTAATTTCATTACCAAGCCTCCCGTGTCATGTAAACTTATATTAAATAAATTTGTATACTTTCCTCTTGCTAACCTATCTTTTGTTACAAGGGCCCCAGCAAAGAACTTAAAAAGAGTAGGAGGAAAAGATATTTTCCTCCCCTACAGGATGTTTTGATACTAATTTATTTAATCCTCTATTATTCTACAAAGTAGATACTATCATTCCCATTTTATAGATAAAAACAAAAACCTTAGAGGTACCCAGGTATGGAAGATTGGTTCAACATTTAAAAATCAATTAATGTAATCCATCACATCAATAGACTGAAAGAAAAATATCACAGGATTCTATCCATAAATGCAGAAAAAGCATTTGACAAAATCTAACACCTATTCATGATAAAAACTCTCAGAAAACTAGGAATTGGGGGAACTTTCTCAACTTGACAAAGAACATCTATGAAAAATTTACAGCTAATTCATACTACATGGAAAGAAACTTGAAGCTTTCCCACTAAGGTCATGTACTAGGCAAGTATATCTCCTCTCATCACTCCTTTTCAACATCCTATTGCAATTTCTAGCTCATGCAATAAAACAAGAACAGGAAGTAAAAAGTATGTATGTGTGTGTGTGTGTGTGTGTGTGTGTGTGTGTGTGTGTGTGTGTGTGTGTGTATATATATATAAGAAGGCAGACATAAACCTGTCTTTGTTTGCAGATGACATGACTTTTCTATGCAGAAAATCTGAAGGAATCAAAAAAAAAAACCTCGTGTACTGATAAGCAATTATATCATGGTTGTAGGTACAAGTTAATATGCAAATGTCAATCATTTTCCTATGCCAGCAATAAGCAAGTGCAAACTGAAATTAAAAACACAATGCCATTTATATTAGCACTCAAAAAATAAAATATTTAACTATAAATCTAACAACATATGTATAAAATCTATATGAGAAAAACTATAAAAACTGATTAATGAAATCAAAGAAGAAATTAATAAATGGAGAGACATTCCATGTTTGTGGGTAGGAAGACTCAATATTGTCAAGATGCCAGATGACAGTTCTTCCCAAAGTAATCTATAGATTCAATGCAATTTCAATTAAAATCCTAGCATGTTATTTTGTGGATATTGACAAACTGATTCTAAAGTTCATAAGTGACACAAAAGACCTAGAATAGCCAATTCAATATTGAAGGAAATGTACAAAGTTGGAAGACTGACACTACCTGATTTCAAGACTTACTATAAAGCTACAGAAAGCAAAACAGTGCAGCATTGGTGAAAGAATAGACAAACAGATCAGTGGAATGGAATAGTGAGCCCAGGAAAACACTCAAATATAATCAACTGATCTTTGACAAAGGAGTAAAGGCAAGTTAGTGAAGCAAAGATAGTCTTTTCAACAAATGGTGCTGGAGCAACTGGACAGCCACATATTAAAAAAATGAATCTAGACACAGACCTTACACCCTTCACAAAGATGAACACAAAAACAAACAAACAAACAAACTAAAAAGATGAACACAAAATGGATCACAGAAATGTAAAATGCAAAACTCTAAAACTCCTAGAAGATAACAAATGATAAAACTTAGATGACCTTAGATACAGAGCTGACTTTTTAGATACAACACTAAAGACGTGATCCATGAAAGAAATAATTGATGAGTTACACTAAAATTTAAAACTTCTTCTCTGCAGAAGAATGTATCAAGAGAATGAGAAGACAAGCCACAGACTGGGAGAAAATATTGCAGGAGACACATCTGATAATGAACCATTATCCAAAGTATACAAAGAATTCTTAAAACTCAACAATAAGAAAGCAAACAACCTGTTCAAAAAATGGGCCAAAGAAGATATACAGATGGCAAATAAGCATATGGAAAGATGCTCCACACTAAATGTCATCAGGGAAATGCAAATTAAAACAACAATTAGATACCACTACACACCTATTAGAATGGCCAAAATATGGAACACTGACAATATCAAAAGCTGGTGGGGACGTGGAGCAATAGGAACCATCATTCATTGCTGGTGGGAATGTAAAATGATAGAGACATGTTGGAAGACAGTTTGGTGGCTTCTTACAAAACTAGACATACTTTTACAATATAACTCAGCAGTCACACCCCTTGATATTTACCCAAAGGAGTTGAAAATTTATGCCTACCAAAAGACCTGCACATGGAGTTTTATAGCAGCTTTATTCATAACTGCCAAAACTTGGAAGCAACAAAGATGTCCTTCAGCAGGAGAATGGTATATCCAGATGATGGGATATTATTCAGCACTAAGAAAGCAATGAGTTATCAAGCCATTAAAAGACATGGAAGAAACTGAAATGAATATTCCTAAGTGAAAGAAACCAGTCTGAAAAGTCTACACACTGTATAATTCCATCTATATGACATTCTGGAAAAGAAAAATCTATGGAGACAGTAAAAAGATCAATGGTTTCCAGAGGTTGGAGATGTAGAAGGTATAGAGGGATGGGGAGGTAGAGCACAGAGGATTTTTAGGGAAGTAAAAATACTCTGTATGATACCATAATGATGGGTACACATCATTATGAGTCTGTTTAATCCCACAGTATGTACAGCATCAAGAATGATTCCTAATGTAAACTATGGACTTTGGTTGATAAGGATGTGTCAGTGAAGGTTCAGCAATTGCAACAAATGTACCATTCTGGTGGAGGATAATTGGAGAAACTATGCATATGTGGGTGAAGGGGGTGTATGGAAAATCTCTGTACTTCCCACCAATTTTTCTGTGAACCTAAAACTGCTCTAAAAAATCGTCTTTAAAAAAAATTGTTTTTAACTGGGAGGTAGAGAAAATAAGTCACATTCCTACAGCTTTATAACCAGTAGGTTTTTGTTTAGGGTTTTAGATCCCTAAATCTGCCTGGTTCCAATACCTGTGCCCTTAGCCAATCAATAATAACAAAATTAAGCATCTCAGCCTGCAAGGTTGGGTAACTAGTCTCAACTCTGATAACTTTGCCTTGGTGCTTATTACCCTTTGCACCTTCTTGGATAATTCAGGCATTTTCTTATGGTGACCCAACTGTGCAGTTCATCTTTTTTCAAATTTCAAAAGCTGCCCTCCCCCTCAGCCTCTTAAGAAACTACTCTCCCACGAATCTTGGTGTTTGATCCACTCAGGTCTTTCAGTTCCTGGAGAAAGCTTAATTCCCTCTTGCCTGAAGAACTTAATATCATTCCCTGACTCTAGAAAGTTCTACTCCTAGCAGCCTTCCCCCATACTGCCTAAATAACTAAAATTCCATATCACATCAGATTCTTTTTTCCCCTACTGTCTCATTTATCTGCAGTCCTCTCCCAGTTTGCAAATACCACAGAGCTGAAATCCTTTCTGTTTCCCACCCCAGAGTGAAGCTGAGCAGCAAAACTTTCATGTCTTATGAAAAAAGAGCACAAGTCCATGGAAATTCTCTCTTTTTGCTTCCACTCTCTCTCTCTCCTTCTCCAGGAAGAATCCTTTGGATTCACAGCCTTCTTAAGAAAGCTTCCCTTAAGACTTCCCTTCCCTTAAGGTAAGAGAAATAAATGTTTGATTTTTTGTTTTTCAAAGAAAGAACTGTAAACCTTCTCTTCTTACTCTTGCTATGCCCTAGGCAGCAATCCAAATTAGAGTAAAAATAACCAATAAATATTGTGTCAATCAATCTCTGAAATAAAGAAGGTGGTAAAGTCACCAGAAAGTTCAGCTAGACTTCATTAGGATAATCACTAATGCAGAAAATCACGTTTGATCTCTTGCTCACATACATATGACCCCTATAATCAGGCTGATCTGAGACAAACATACCTTTTGAAATACTGCTTTAGCTGTGATTCATTGGTTAACTGGAGGATAGAAATTTGATTTCAGATTAAAAACACATAAAATCACAGTGTCTGCCTTCCTGCTGATTTTGACCCTTGGGTATATACTTCAGTGTAAAGTTAAACAAGACCAGGCATGCAATGTTTTAGACATTTTGAAACTTAGAGATCAAGTAACTTTCTCCGACACTGAAGGTAAAGAATCTAAATAGAATTCATAAGAGAAGGTTGTGGCAGTAATCTCACGAACCCTGAATGTGCTTTATTCTTTCTACAATCAACATTGAAAAGGAGTCTTACCATATCCTGAAGATGGAAAATTTCCAAATCCAACCTGAAGGAGGGTGAAAAAAGAAGGAAGAGCAGGCAAAGAATAGAGGAAGTCATTGGCACAAGTACAGCAGATCCCCATGTTACAATGTAGAGCATGAGGAAGCATATGAAGAGCCACACACATTCATTCATTTCAAATAGTTCCTCTTAATCTGGGTTGAGTGGCTTCATTCTACATTTTTGAGTACTAACGTAAGTAAAATATATTTTTTTCCTTTCATTTTGATACCTGGAAATGAGCCTATTTGGCACTAACTCACATAGAATACAGACAGGACTAAACAGGCTTTCTAAAGAAATTAGCTTATTTTGGCAGAGTACTGGGTTTGCAACACCAGTTGCTTACCAGTCTGTGAGTGTAATGATTAACACTGGCCTTCTTGTTCTTTCCTTTATACGGGAACTTTTGAGCCTTTGATCACCTTTCTATTTCACCCATTGCCCTTCAGCTCCACAAATTATTCACACAAACTATATTTGTTTTTTCCTTTCATCTTTCTTATTCATTGTTCTTTCTATCCACTAACTAATGACTATTGAATTAGTAATTTAGGGAGACCCCTCCCAAATTGTAATGTTTTCAGAGGCTCTTCTTTTTTCATGGAAGGCCATATAGATAACATTAAAATTTGCCAAGAAACAGTTGGTCCTAACCACCATTTTTAGATCTACAATGCTCAAAATCAATATTAAAACTTTGTGGAATCCATTATCACCATATGAAGTACTTAGAGATCTAGAAAAATGGATTTTTAAAAAATTCTAAAGATATTAAACACTGCGATTAGTGGCTATGAAGAACAGCAGATGCAAAATCTGGTTAAATAACTTGCAATATCATTGCTGTTTTCCTTAACAGGGATAATGTTAATTGTTTGTTTGAGAAATTAATTCCGGGAAGAGACTCAGAAAAGTTGAACCACAGTCTCAAACCAGATTATGATTTTTTAGGTATTTCATACATTTTAAACATCAAACAATATACCACGTGCTATGTTAGATATTTTGGCTATTATCACATTAGTACCCTACAATCATGTGGGGTGGGGTGTTATCATTCTGTGGTTTTACATAACAGGAAACTGAAAATCAGAGGAGTCAGATAACAAACACAAAGGAAGTGCCCACACTGGAATCTAAGCATCAGAGTTACACAATCATAGATTTCCATCACACCACACTGCCTCCCTTAGTTAGACAGTACTTGAACGAGAATTTTTATTTCTCCCTTTTAAAATTCTTTTGTGCATCATGGTACTGAATAACGAATATTTTATTACATCTTCTCTCCAGTTTTTCTTTTTTTTTTAATTCAAATGATTATATGTACAATGGTTTAATACTTGAATGATGTTACAAGGCTATAAAAACAACAACAAAAAGCAATATCTTGCTAATCTGCTCCCATCCAAGTCCCACTTTATCTGTTTCCTTTCACATCTGTGTCCATATTTTAAATAATACTTTTACATATTTTTGCCTTTCAAAATTTAGACATTATTTATTTTGCTTTATGAAAAAGACAGTTAAGCTCTCTTATGTTCATCACTCCCTAATCATACAAACTCTCTTTTCCTCCATCCATTTTCTAGGTTTAGATGAAACTTTTAAATGGGTATTTACCTTATTGCAATAATAACAATACTGTTCACAGGTGAGTCATATGGTATACTAGAACAACACTTCCTTTTCTTGTACAATTTTATATAGTTTTCCTGTAATTAAAGGTTACTAGGCATGCGCAGTGACGTGGTGCAGCACCAGCTCGCCAGAGGCATGAACTCCGGGAAGCCGTGCTGTCAGCCGCAGGCGAAGGGCTGTATGCCTGTTATGCTGGAACTACTCTATGATTCCTGGACTTCTATAAAGGCACTCTCATCCTTGAGTCTAACTCTGTGTTCTCCAGGGGCTCTGAGACCACGCTGAAGGACGAGAGCCAGTTTACAAGGCACTGCAGGGTCCACAGCCAGGACCAAACCCAGAAAATTTTTAACAACGCCTGTGATTAAATTGGGTGCTCATGAGTAAGTCAGGATATTCTCCCATCTCAAGGGGCAGGTCGATGGTGCTACAGACAGTCATTGCCAGGAGAATGACCAAAGACAAGCAAGAATTGATGGTTGAGTGCACCATCTTTGCCTTGTGGCTGACAGGGTCTTGGTGCTCCAGGCAGGTGTCAGGCCTGAGCCTCTGAGGTGCAAGTTCAGGACACTGGACCACCAGAGACCTCCCAGCCCCACATAATATCAATCAGCAAAAGCTCTCCCAGAGATCTCCGTCTCAATGCTAAGACCTACCTCCACTCAACCACCAGCAAGCTCCAGTGCTGCACGCCCCATGCCAAACAACTAGCAAGACAGGAACACAACCCCACCCATTAGCAAAGAGATTTTAATATTTATGATCAAAATCATAGTAAGTTCACTCTCACCAATATTATTCGACATAGTTTTGGACGTTTCAGCCACAGCAATCAGAGAGAAAAAGAAATAAAAGGAATACAAATCGGAAAAGAAGAAGTAAAGCTGTCACTGTTTGCAGATGACATGATTCTATACATAGAGAATCCTAAAGATGCCACCAGAAAACTACTAGAGCTAATCAATGAATTCAGGAAAGTTGCAGGATACAGAATTAATGCACAGAAATCTCTTTCACTCCTATACACTAAAAATGAAAGATCAGAAAGAGAAATTAAGGAAACAATCCCATTCACCATTGCAACAAAGAGTAAAATACCTAGGAATAAACCTATCTAAGGAGACAAAAGACCTGTAGGCAGAAAACTATAAGACACTGAAGAAAGAAATTTAAGATGATACAAACAGATGGAGAGATATACCATGTTCTTGGATTGGAAGAATCAACATTTTGAAAATGACTCTACTACCCAAAGCAATCTACAGATTCAATGCAATCCTTATCAAATTACCAATGGCATTTTTCACAGAACTAGAACAAAAAATTTCACAATTTGTATGGAAACACAAAAGACCCCGAATAGCCAAAGCAATCTTGAGAAAGAAAAACGAAGCTGGAGGAATCAGGCTCCCTGACTTCAGACTATACTCCAAAGCTACAGTAATCAAGACAGTACGGTACTGACACAAAAACAGAAATACAGATCAGTGGAACAGGACAGAAACCCAAAGATAAACCCACACACATATGGCCACCTTGTTTTTGATAAAGGAGGCAAGAGTATTCAATGGACAAAAGACAGCCTCTTCAATAAGTGGTGCTGGGAAAAACTGGACAGCTACATGTAAAAGAATGAAATTAGAACACTTCCTAACACCATACACAAAAATAAACTCAAAATAGATTAAAGACCTAAATGTAAGGCCAGACACTATCAAACTCTTAGAGGAAAACATAGGCAGAACACTCTATGACATAAATCACAGAAAGATCCTTTAGACCCACCTCCTAGAGAAATGGAAATAAAAACAAAAATAAACAAATGGGATCTAATGAAACTTAAAAGCTTTTGCACAGCAAAGGAAACCATGAACAAAACAAAAACACAACTGTCAGAATGGGAGAAAATATTTGCCAAGGAAGCAACTGACAAAGGATTAATCTCCAAAATTTACAAGTAGCTCATACAGCTCAGTATCAAAAAAACAAACAACCCAATCCAAAAATGGGCAGAAGACCTAAACAGACATTTCTCCAAAGAAGATATACAGATTGCCAACAAACACATGAAAGGATGTTCAACATCACTAATCATTAGAGAAATACAAATCAAAACTACAATGAGGTATCGCCTCACATCAGTCAGAATGGCCATCATCAAAAAATCTACAGACAATAAATGCTGGAGAGGGTGTGGAGAAAAGGGAACCCTCTTGCACTGTAGGTGGGAATGTAAATTGATACAGCCTGTATGGGGAACAGTATGGAGTTTCTAAAAATACAAGTCATACAACCCAGCAATCCCACTACTGGGCATATACCCTGAGAAAACCATAATTCAAAAAGAGTCATGTACCACATGTTCATTGCAGCATTATCTACAATAGCCAGGACATGGAAGCAACCTAAGTGTCCACTGATAGATGAATGGATAAAGAAGATGTGGCACATATATACAATGGAATATTACTCAGCCATAAAAAGAAACGAAATTGAGTTGTTTGTAGTGAGGTGGATGGACCTAGAGTCTGTCATACAAAGTAAGAAAGAGAAAAACAAATACCATATGCTAACACATATATATGGAATCCAAAAAAAAAAAAAAAAAAGGTTCTGAAGAACCCAGGGGCAGACAGGAATAAAGACGCAGTTGTAGAGAATGGACTTGAAGACACGGGGATGGGGAAGGGTAATTTGGGATGAAGTGAGAGAGTGGCACTGACATATATGCACTACCAAATGTAAAATAGATAGCTAGTGGGAAGCAGCTGCATAGCACAGGGAGATCAGCTTGGTGCTTTGTGACCACCTAGAGGGGTGGGATAGGGAGGGTGGGAGGGAGACGCAAGAGGGAGGAGATATGGAGATGTATGTATACCCATAGCTGATTCACTTTGTCATGCAGCAGAAACTAACACAACATTGTAAAGAAATTATGCTTCAATAAAAATGTTAAAAAGAAAAGAAAAAAAGGTTATTAATTTGAACTGTTCACATCTGAACAGTCAGCTATCATTTGCAAAATCTGCTCCCCATTTTTAGAGTTGCTTGAGATCTATTATTAGCTCTCATTTACCCCCTATCTTCTTTGCCCACATTGTTGTTTTGTATTTATTTTTTATCCCTTTTAATTTTATTTTAAAGGAGTTTTAGGGAGAGGTTAGTATAAATTGTTTTAAACCAGCTACGTTTGGTCACAAGTCCAACACACCCTGAAATGTCTTTAGCACATAATTTAGCACTCACTAGAGCAACACATAATGTTACTTTGTATGATAATACATTTTGCTTTTATAACATGGAGCAGGGAACTTATTTTATGTTTCTTTGGATCTACATGTGTATTGAGTGCACCGCATTTTACAGAGTAGTCACTTTATAGATTCCTATTGTTGGCAGTCAACGCAGCAGTCAGCCAATTCATGCTGCCATTCCTTGAATGTGAAGTATAAAAAGTGGGAAGACTCGTGGTAGAAAGAGTCCTGTTTAATAAATTAAGTATAATCTCAAAGCAAAAGCTTTTCTTTGAAAAACTGTATTTTTTTTTGATATTTACATTTTATATATTTTAAAAACAAATTGGGGATTTTTAAATGTTTCACAACAAATTATATGGAAAAGGGGACTTTCCAATTTTCTAACACCAAACAATTAAGTTAATTTGATTTTTAGCCAATTTGCCATTGAGCTGTTTCAGCAGGATAAATTATTCTGCTGTTCAGTAATACTGTTGGCAATTATGTTGCAGGAGAACAGGAAGGATTACATAAGAATTTCCTTTATAACTCCTCTTTTGAAATAGCAGGGCCAGCCTTTATAAGAGTCAAGCATGGAAGAACTTGTTTTTGTATCAATATATGAAGCTAAAGTCCTAACCTGTTAATAAAACTTCATCCACTAGTTGAGAAGAAAATATTTTCTCTTCAAATATAAAGAAAATTTAAATTAAAAGAGAAAGGTATTAAGAGTGAGTTATTTTATAAAGTTTCTATGTTTATTTTTTTTTGCAGAAACACAGGTTCCCAAAACTTATTTTATTTATTATGTCTCTTGTTGAAGGAATTTTAAAACATGAAAATGGAAGAAAAATTAAAATATCAATAAAAGAGTGTCTTTTATTTTTTTCACCTTTAATATCTCAGGATTATTTTATTTTCCATGGTTTTAGGTTCAACATCCAAAAATGTATTAGCAGCAAATCTAGTAAACTGCCTTCTTAGAGCCCATGAATAAGTAGTTTTGGAAGATTGGCACACCAAATGAAAGATGATTCCTTCCCTCTGTCTGGATTTTCTTATCTAAGAAACATTACTAATATCAAGCAGACTTGTTTTCACATATTAAGAGAAGGGGGTGGGAGTGGAGAGAGAGAGAGAGAATTGGAGTCACCTATCATCTACATTGTCCACAATCAGACTAAAATTCAAAATGATTTACTTTCAAAAGTTGATGAGAGAAAGAAAGTTAAGCAAGTTCAAGAGAAGAACAATCCTGCTAAATACATGAAGTGTAGATTATCATGGTTATTAAAAGGAAGAGGATATTTTAAGTCTAAGGGCCTATATACAGTAGTTATATAGTAGTATAGAGTGGGAGTTGAGAGCATGAGCCTTGTAGACAGATGGTCTTGCTTCAGATCCTACTTCTGTGACACCCTAGTCCTGTGACCTAGAACAAGCCCCTGACCATCTCTAAATACCTTTCTGCATTTATGAAATATGCAGATAGTACCTAGTTCATAGAATCATTAGGAGGATTAAATAAGAATAACTGTGAAACAACATTCTGTCCAGAACTTACTAAAAAATATTAACTATAACTGTTAACAATTTCACTCATGAATTCAACAAATACTTTTTTGAATGCTTATTATATATTCCACAGGCACTGTGAAATAAAGTTCATAATTTTATGGCAAGACAAGAAAAATTTAAACAAAAAATTCTTCTCTGCCCTTTGGCCTCCTCTCTGCCCTTACTGTGCATTGTATATCTGCACTATGCACTGTCCAAACCACCCCCAATAGCAGGAATACCTGCTCAACCATAAAGAGCAACATTCTCCTAGCAGCAGGACAAGTCCTTAAAAGATAACATTTCTTCTTGATCTTATAAGGGGTCACATGACCTACCACGATGATGTTTAGATCTGGATTACGTAAACTGTCAATAATATGTCATGTGATGTACAGCCCTCTGTCTCAAAAAACTTATATAACTGTGCCTTGACTTCTAAGGGGTGCAAGAGTTCTCAGAGCTTTCTTAGATGCTCTTCCTGGGTTATAATCCTCAAATATGGCTCGAATAAAATTTTCCATTTCTGTCTTATACTGACTAATTTTTCATCAACAGCACTATTCTAGGTGTTGTAAACACTGCGTATGAAATTAATTAAACACGGAGATCATTAGATTGAGGTGGCTCTAATGGCCTGTGTAAGCAAACTAAAATCTAAGCCTATAAATATGTTAAGGTTAAGAAATCAAAACCTAAAAACAATCAATCACAAACAGCCAACTAGGCTTTCCCAAAAGGCAACTGCTTAAGGTATAGCAAATCAATTTCCTTACTTTGCTTCTGCATTTTCTCTATAAAAGTCTTACCCTTGACTCCTGTTGATGGAATGCTCCTAACAACTTCCTGTTTGGCTCTGTCTGGTGCAAATCAATTTCTGAATAAACTCTTTACAAATTTTAATATGCCTCAGTTTATTCTTTAAGGGTAGTGAATAAATCAAAATTTTTACCCTCAGGGAGGTTATATCCTAGTGAGACTACACAAACAATAAACAACAACATAAAGATAGTGTGAAAAGTGATATAGAGAAAAATAAATCAAGATAAAAACAAGGATTTTTTTTAAATAGATTATCTCTTGAGATTGCCTCTGCTGAGTATAGAGGCAACTCAATTCATCCAAATATATTTACTGAGGATGTATGGTAGACCTGACTTTGTTCTAGGGACTGTGAACAAAACTTACACAAATCCCTGCCCTCAAGGAGTTTTGCTCTAGTTGAAGGTGTGAAGCAAACATTATCCCCACCCACAGCTTGGAAGCTTGGGAGCTTCCTTACCTCCCACAGAGCTTACTGCCTGCATAAACATGAATTACCATTCCATTGTCTTCATTAGCATAACTTTACTATTCCAAGAGACTCTCACCCAGGCAAATAACTTTATTCTCCCTTTATCATAGGAACTTTTCAAAAGACCATCAACCCTTCATTAGGAAAAATCAGCAGTTTACATCCTAAAACTCTTTGATCTCTTTGTCTCAAAAGTGGTGCCCTTTCTTGTCCCACTCCTGTTCCCCTTGGGATTGAAGAGTGTCAAAGAAAAGGGGGAATTGAAACCAAGTAGGAGCCTTGGGGGCCCTCCTGTGTGCAAAAGCCCCTCCATGTCCCCCGTTTCTTGGAAAAAAAAAAAGGCTTTAGTCTCCTAGGCCTCCCCTGAGTTCCAAAAAGCAGGTACTAGCAGTTATTAATTAAGGAAGTGAGGGAATACAGAAACAAAGGGAAAGCAATTAAGCAAGAAAAGTAATGATAATAGTTCAGAGATAAAGCACAATCCTAGTTCATCCTCAAGGAAGAGACATAGGAGATAGGGTAGGGGATGAGAACCCTCATCTCACCAACAGAAAGAGAACTAGGCATGGCCTCTTGACACTGGACATGAGAATGCACCATGTTTGGGGTGGGTTCCTGGAGGGTAGGCAGTGATGTGGGCTTCTGGCACAGAACCCTGGGACTCGATCAGACTTCTGCCAAGGTCTAAACTGCAGCAACCCCATCAAGCTGTTCCCGTCTAAAAATCAGAACATGAGGTCAGAACAGCAGAAAACCTGAGTGGAAGCCCAACTGGTAATACCAGGTGATGTCAGCACTGGCCACTTCTACTGCCCCTCTCTAGCCATCCTCCTCTTTCTCCTCTTCCTGCAAACCTGACTACAGGGTCCTCAACATACCACTTGGACATACCACCTCTACATCCATGCAAACTGTAGACCCCGTCACTCTCCGTCACTCTCGCCTCCCTAGCCACTCAATAGCTAATACCATGTGATCTCACTTACACGTGAGATCTAAAACAAACAAACGAAAAACTAGCTCATAGATGCTGAGAACAGATTGGTGGTTGCCAGAGATGGAGGGGTGGGGTGAGCTGGGGTCAGGGGGATTAGTGGGTTGGAGGACAAAATCAGTGAAGGTGATCAAAAGGAACAAATTTCCAGTGATAAAATAAATGTCATGGGGATGTAATGTGCAAAACGGTGACTACTGTTAATAATACTCTATTACATACATGAAAGTTGCTAAGAGTAGATCTCAAAAGTTCTTATCACAAGAAAACAATTTTTGTGATTATGCTGATAGATGTTAACTAGAATTATTATGGAGATCATTTCCAAATATATCCAATACAAATCTCAAATCATTATGCTATATACCTGTAACTAATATAATGTTATATGACAATTATATCTCAATTTAAAAAATGACCAATATTCTTGACACTGAACATGAGACGGTACCATGTTTTAGCTAAGTTCCTGCAGGAGCAGTAACTCCTGATAGTTCATAAGCAACTGTGCAGGACTAGTTACAATACTGACACCATAGGCTCAAATGATACCGGCATAAGGACCCTTGTTGGGGCTCAACTTGGAAGGGTCAGTAACAAAATTCTGGCACCGCACATGGGATGGACCATGGCCTTCATGCCTGTGCCTATCCGCTAGGCTCCAGGCTTGCCCTGGCTCCAGCGGGAGGACAGCAGAGGCTTCGGGACGTTAGTGTGAGGATGACTGACCCTGGTCTTTGAGTTCACTCTAAAGGGTAGAATGGCGGCAGCCTTCAGCCAATTTCAGAGCAACTCTGCCCAGCAACCGGATACCAGGAGTGGTGCATACACAGCGTAGCCCCCAGAGTAATCTGAACTGCTCCCCCTTGAGGGGATCACACTGTAACATCTTTGGGGATGGCAGACTGAAACTCACCCATGTCTGCCTCTGACTAGCCTTCTTGCAGTACCAGACACCTGGGGACAGTGGGGACCCGTGGACAAGTGGGAGCCACAGCAGTCCTGCCTGCCGTCTCGCCAGCAGCGTTGTCTACTTGACCCCGGTGCAAGGCAATAGCGGCCGCGCCAGGGCTTTTTCCCCTCCTCAGCAACCTCCAGGGATCAATAGTAGTGTTCTCCACCATCACTTTCAGTTTGGTAAAGGAAAGTGGCCAGCCCCAAGAGGCAAGACTGGGAAATGCCCGAGGTAATGAGGACCACCTGACAAAATGGAATGAGGGCACTCAACCTGAGTTCAGGAAAAGGCACCGGGGACACCCAAGTGTGAAAGGGTCCCAAGGTAGGTATTCGACTGGTGACCTGACCTCTTCTGGTCAGCGCTAATTTCTCTGAAGTGGGCTGGGGAGCCCTGTGAGCCCCTCTCAAGACCAGGAACCCCATTACTGTTCCCTCCCCTCTGCTTGTGAGGCAAACCTTGGATGATTTTTATCAACCTTGACAGAGGTTCCATAAGCTCTCCTCCCCGTATCAGCACAGAATACCAGCTGCTCTGGCCATTTGGAGAGTACCCCATGGGGATCCCTCATGCTTTTAGCCCTCACCCAGCGGAAAGTCCAAAAGCTCCTCCTTTTTGGCTGAAAGGAGGAAAGAGGAGACCCTGCCTCAGACAGCTGTGCCACCCCCTACCAGACCTAGCAGTTTAGGAACTAACACGGCTAAGCTGCTCTGGCCCAGATGCATCCCATCTAACCTCCTGTAAGATGTTCTTACTGAGGAGGGACTATCTCAAGCACAGGCCATCACGATCAAGGGGACCCCCAGTTATATCAGAGTTCACGCTCTTGGGACGCCGCCTGTTTTGAGGAATCCATTAATAGTTTGGTGCTGGTTCCAAATTTCCTGAACTGGAAACCTTATTTGGGTCAAATCTTGTGGCATTTGCGTGCCAACAAATCACTGCCCGTCAGTTGTTGGAAATCAATCCCTACACCCTAAAACCAGAACATCTGAGGTGCGGGAACCAAACATCCACCATACTGAAGAATAACCCGTTAGGGCGCATCCTGCAGAACTGGAAGTTCATCGGATTTCAACCCCGGACCCCCAAACATTTAATCTTCCTATGTAACACAGCCTGACCCTGGGAGATGGGGAAAGTTGGCCCCTCAAGGGGTCTCTAAGTTATGTAGTTTCTGATTGTTCTGTTCCACATGAAGTTAGCCCCAAGGGATAAGTTAAAGTTCAGTGCATTTGAACTCATGGATGGTAGACCCATTCCTCAAGCCCGAGAGAAGGGACACTTTAGCCCTTTTGAAATGGAACAACTCAAGTGTGCCCTCCAGGTAGGAGAAACCATGAAAGGTCTCACAGAACACGTAACCAAGTGCCGCCCACAGCCACTGACCTGGCCCTCTACTCCTTCTGGCAAGGAGCCTGGGTGCACCTAAAAGTCTGGAAAATCAGCAGCCTGCAAGGCCAGCTCACTCCTAAGCGGAAGGGAGCCCACTTGGTGACCCCAACCACCCATTCTGCCCTGAAGCTCAGTGGGGACACTGTACTTGAGGGAAGAGGTCCCGGAGCCCCAACCTCCGGAGGGACAACCTGGGGCAACAGCCCCCTTGACTACTCATGTAAACCTCTCTCTGACTTGAAGCTTCTCTTCTGAAAAACAACCAAAGTGTGACCAGCGGCATTCAGCCCCGGCAGTGAGCTTGGACATCAGGGTACACTTCCCTGCAGACAAAAACTTAGATACCTTCATTTTTAGAAACATTTAACATGCGACCATTACTCTTGCTAATATTTGGGCCACGCATCGTAAAGTACATGGTGTCCTTTGTCTCCAAACGTTTAGACAAATGGTGGTCACTCAGGGATACAAACAGTTAATGCTAAGGCCTGGTGACCACCCAACACATCTAAAGGCAGCTGGGGAGAAATGCTGCTCCTCTACCCATGGTTATTATGTTCCCCCAAATCAAGAGGAAGCAGTTTGGAAGATGGACCTTTGACCCTCAAGAATAAGCAGCAGGACAAAAGAAAGAGGAGGGATTTTTTCACAGGCAAAGCCCATTAACAATCCTGGGGAATCTGGGTAATAAAATAAAGTCTAACCTTTTTTTTTCCTTGGTGCTTGGTGCTTCCTAGTTTCACTTGCTCATAGGGTGCCGCGTGCAGAAGCCACACCTCAGGTCCTTCGGGCCAGAGCTCCCGCTGCTGTGCCGACACCTCAGCTTCGGATCTGTGCGCAAAAGCCAAGGACGGCATCCAATCCAAGATGGCCGCGGCAGGCCATGCGCACTGCGATCTGGAGCCCGAACAGCACAGCTGCACCTGCCTCGCGAGAACTCCGTCTCCCTCCCGCTGAGCGATCCCTATAAGCAGCCCCGCCCACCGCCTGTCTGCGAGAGAGCATAGAGCAGAAAGGGAGCTCGCGCCTTTCCGTTCTCTGAACAGAGAATGGAACTTTCCTTTTCTTCTGACCTCGTTCTATTGGCTCATATGATGCTGGGAAGGAGGACTTTTGTTGGGGCCCAACTCAAAAGGATCAGTATCATAACCACAATGACTCTTCATTTTCTCATATACAAACTAATATTTAATATTGCAGTGAAGATTAGATTTTAATATGTACTTGAAAATACACTGTAAACTGCAAAATTCCATAAAAATTGTAAAGAAGCAGGGAAATACTCTGCAAGTATTAAATTTTATTTTTTCCCTGTTATGCCATTATCCCTACAAAAAGGAATTAAAAATGAGTATATTTCTATTTCTATTCATTTTCCTTGCTTTGGTGAAGTTACAAATAAGGAATAAACAAAAAGATTAAAGGTAGGAAGAGAAAGAAAGAGCAAAGATGATTGTTCTGAATAATTTAGGTCCCCGTTATTACCAGAAGGGTTGTTGCCTAAATTTCAGAATTTATACAAAACCCCCTATAGCTTCTCTGGCACATGCAAATGTGAAGGAATATCACATTTCTGGTTTATAAAGTAAAACCCAAGAATCAGTGACTCAATGTGACTATTTGGAGCAGAAGATTCTTTACAGCTGGACAATGTATTCCTGGGATCATTTAAGGTGACACTAGGCATATAATACAAGGGTTTTGATTACCATCATCCTATTTCAAAATCAACATCCTCCCCTCAAAACATAGGCTGTTGCTTAAATGCCTGGCAACTGCCTTTATTTTCAGATCTTCTTTCTTTCTGTTTCCAAGTTTATGGATTTCCTACTCACTAAAGACATTAAGCAGCTCTGGTTATGTACTGCTGTGTAACAAACCACTTCAAACTCACTGGCATAAAGTAACATCAATTTATTATGTGGGTCAGAAATTCAAAGCAGAGCTGAGAAGGCTTGTTTGGAAAGTCTTCACAGCTGCTCCATGAAATCCAGGACCCTGGCTGGGATGTTGCGAATGTCAGGGGTGACTCAAGTGGATTGGAATCATTAGACTCCTATGACAGGCACTAAAGCTGGGCTCAGTTGAGACTGATGACCGACACAAGAACTTTCTAGGTGGCTAGGTTTTTTTACAGCGTAGCAACTGGATTCCAAGAGCAAGTTTCTGCAGAGCAAATGTTCAAAAACCGAGAGGAAGCTGCATGGACTTTAATGAGCTAAACTCAAAAGTCAGTAACCCTCTTTATTGGTTGAGGTAGTCACAATTTTATCATGAAGGGGATGAGTCATAGACTGCCTCCTGATGAGAAGAGTGTTAAAAAATCTGTAGTCATTTTTTTAAATTACTACATAAACTATATACAAAAGCTAAAGATAGAGCACAGACTCATTGCAAAATGTATGAATAAGGATGTGTGTGTTGCTCATTGTTGAATGTGTTCCATTATCCAATCTCTTCAACAGGCAGTCCATATACTTCAGAGTTAACAGCTCAATACACGCCAGTGGAAGACCTGATGAGTCTAAGGGAATCCAGACTTAAGCCAAACGGTACTTGGTATTTCTCTGGACACAGGTTTGGTCCTGGAAAGAGCATATGTAATGATTTAGATCACTGGGATGCATTTTTAGAGAGTATTGAGTTTTCCTGCTTTTGTCTCTTGGCCTCTGAATATTATCATGTGTGCCTTGAGGCTTGGCCTATTAATGGCCATCTTGATAACAGCTGGAGAAAGTAACATGTGGAGCAAAGCAGAGCAAAGACAAAGAGTAAGAGCCTTGATTGAACCGTGTCTGCTAAGAGCACTTTTGTTATCCTTTTTTCAGTTCCATTACACCATAAATTTCTTTCATTGCTCAGCCACACTGAGTTTGATTTTATGTGTTTTATGCATATCTGTGTTCAGAAGCATCATTACTGATACTCTGTCTATATGAAAGAGAGAAATTAAATATAAAAGAAAGCAATTTAATTCCAAATCCTCTTAATATTTTTATCAGTTAATCCTTTTATGTTTTTATTGGCCAATTCTTTAAAATTGTGTGATTCTAAAATTATTTTAGTTGGAGAATGATGGAAACTGTCCAAAAAAAAACCAAGCAAATAAATAATCCAAATCACCTTTCTCACACATAATTAAGAATTGGTCTTTGGGGCTCATTTGAATGTACTTTCACTTTAAAACATATTTAATATGTATTTTTATAAGTAGAAGACAGTACAATTTTGAGACTACCCAAGTTTTATATGTTATAAATGAATCGATGACTTCCTTTTCAGCCTTCATAATCCAGACAAACTAGCGCCTCAATTCCTGTTTAGAATTTCAACAAGCTCCGTTTTTGCCATGTGCTATAGTATGAATATGTGTCCCCCAAATTCATAGTTGAAACCTACCCCCTAGTGTGATAGTATTAGGGGCTGGGGCCTTTAGGAGCTTATTAGGTCATAAGGGTAGAGCCTCAGAGAGCACCCTTTTCTCTTCTGCCATATCAGGACTCAGTGAAAGATGATTGTCTATGAACCCGGAACCAGTCACAGAATCTGCAAGTGCCTCGTTCCTGGACTTTCCAACCTCCAGAACTGTGAGAAATAAATGTCTGTTGTTTATAAGCCACTCAGTCCAAGGCATTTTTGTTATAGCTGCCCGAATGCACTAAATCGCCGTGTAAATACTTTTATTACATGGTTCACACTCTGTTGTGTGTGTACCTGCTTCCCATTACATTCTTAGCAAGCATTTCTGGAGCTTATTCATCTTTGTTCTTAGCATATAGATGCTCAGTAGACTGCTAAACCAATGAATGAATGCTTAGATTAAAATCAGGGTAGGGAGCTTGGGTAAAAGTTTATAAGTAATTTAATCGAACTCTGTTGATTACATTGTAGAGGGTGACTATTATTTTAGAATAGTCCAGTAGTCATATTTTTGGCACCACAGCATATAACAGGATAAGAAATCAAGTTTTTTTCAAAATGATTGTTTAATTATGCACACCTGAAACATGTGGGGCTTAATTAATGGCAGTTGATAGTAAATCATCCAGATAAATATATTAACTTCCAAATGTATGCTAATCTTATGCATAGGTGCATTATTAGTCAAAGTAATTTATTATTTTTCCTGACTTATTTTTCCCCAAAGAACTCAAGCATTCAAAATGGTAAGGTATCTTACTTATAATAAATGTCTTAGCCCATTTAAAAAAGACAGATTAAAAAAAGAAGTTAAAACCTCTCCAAAAGATTTCTCTTTCCCACAGAGAGGCAGGGATTGCTGAGGTGGGCGAAGCAATTAAAAATTCAACTTAAAAAGTAATATTGTATGACCTTGAGCAACTTCCCAAATTGTTTTGATAAAACAAAGGTATGTGTTCTTTGTTTTTGTTTTTGTTTTGACTGCATTGGGTCTTCGTTGCTGCACGTGGGCTTTCTCTAGTTGCCGCGAGCGGCTACTCTTCGTTGCAGTGCACAGGCTTCTCATTCCAGTGTCTTCTCTTATTGCGGAGCACGGGCTCTAGGCACGCGGGCTTCAATAGTTGCAGCATGCAGGCTCAGTAGTTGTGGCACGCCCGCTCAGTAGTTGTGGCGCATGGGCTTGGTTGCCCCGAGGCATGTGGGATCTTCCTGGAGCAGGGCTCAAACTCATGTCCCCTGAATTGACAGGCAGATTCTTAACCACTGCGCCACCAGGGAAGTCCCAAGGTATGTGTTCTTGGAAGGTTCAGTTGGTTTTCAGTCAGATTGTTAAAGTCCTTTAATTTGAGGAATGTTAATATGGGATTCATATCCTGTATATATCTATATATAACTTTATCTATCTATATATCCATATCTACATCTATACACATAGTCGTTATGTTTTAGAAATTATCATTAATAATTTCTTATTTTTAAAAATCGCCTTTGGAGCCTAAGCAGTACTTTGAGATTTACATATTAGTTAAAGATAATGGAGCTTTAAATATTTGGTGCCAACAGCACAGAACATTTAGCATCCACGCATCTTCCTACTTCCAACACAGACACCATTTTTTCTGCATTTCAGTTATAATTAATGAAATAAAGAAAGTTGGGTATTGTTTCTAAATTTTATTCACAAGTTTCTCATTCCTAAGGGGCAGTTTTGTTTCCTAGAAATAGAAGGAGTTTTAAAGCTGGATTCATATCTATACTCTGTTTATGTCTCTCTCCTGAGAATTTCATCACATTTTTTAGTCTTTCAAAATCTTGGTTTCCTTATCTGTCAAGGGGTTAAGGCTAGCCCTTTCAAAACAATTGTGGCAAAATTTTAATCTGATTACATATTTAAATCATAGCAGGTACACAATAAATGAGTCAAATTTTTCCCCATGAACTATTTATCCATAATTTACTTCCTATGGTATTCCCCATAGTAGCTATTCCAAATGCCTGTCACTCTCCAAGCCCTTACCAACATGTTGCATAATTGTGACTTGTAGGTTTGAAAACAGGGTTTATATAAAGAACCATTCATTCAATTTACTATCACTGCCTCCCCTCTAAAATCACAGGAACAACGTGAAGACTCTTACACACAAAATGAAAAGGCATTTTAGGGATGATTTACACATAACCTTTACAGAGAACACATAGGTAAGATACTGTGTATCTAAACTCCACACTGTGAAAAACATAAGGCAGTCTATTAAATAGTCATTCCATGTAAAAACTCAGGTTTTTATTACGCTGGTTTACAAATATATGTTTTTCCTAACTTCAGGGTTTCCTTAGTGTGGCAGCCAGGGCAAATATTTTGCAGAACCTCTGTTTTATAAACAATTTAAGTCACCTCAAATCAGGCACATCAGTACAATTTTGGCAACACAAGCTCACTCAATCTCATGAAAAAAATGTGACAGCCAATGGTAGCAATCACTAACCAGGCAGCCCTCCTGGAACCAGGGGCCAGCTGCAGGGCCCCAGGAGGAACCCAATAGATACAAATCTGGATTCTGCAGCTCCTTGGGTATGGAACTCACGAGCAGGGCACCTGGGCCCGGGTTGGTCCCAGAACCGAGCCTTAAGGCACTGTCCACCCTGACCAGACTTAGGCACTGGAGGAGGATTTAAGGCACTTCAAAGTGCAGGAGATCCCTGAGTTGCAGGGTGGGGACAGCAGCCCTGCTTGTCCAGGTTAGTTTTGTTACTTTCTGAAGCTGAGCAGGTTGTAGAAATCACTTAAGTAGGAGGCATCGAAAGCTCTGTTTTACTTGAAATTAAAGAACTCAGAGCTTTATTCAAATGCAAGAATAATTTCTAAAATCTCAAAGTGCAACTTCAGTCTTAACGTGTGGAATTACTGATTATGCCAAAGATCGGAATGAAAAAAAAGTACCAAATCCAAGTAAATATTTTGAGCCCAATTTATTTAAGACAATGGGTTTGTATAAATGTTACAATAGTTCATCAAATGTAAGACTCCATTGATTTGAAGATCTTTATATTCCACTGTGAAAAATGCTACCAATTGTAGTTATGAAACAGTGCCTCGATGATAATCTCACAGACACAAATTGTTCACACCCTCAACTTTGCTTGATATTTCATGTTTTTCTGAGGTATTTGATAATTTTACCTGCATTTATTTGCATTGTGCGTGTATAGTCTGACACAACTTTAATTAATTATTGTGGTATTGTAAAGCTTATTGCATTGTTAGAAAATGCTCACAGTTACTCTAATGATTCAGTTCATGTCTCACTGCTGTTTCCATACTTTTTTGCTTTTGTTTTGTTTCAGTGATGATAGTGTAAACTTTTCCAGAATACGTTAAATGTCAAACTCAACACCCATAGTACTAACAATTGGTAAGAACTCCACCAATGTGAAAGTAGTATAAATACCAAGGACTAATTTCATATATTCATAGTATGAAAGAAAATTTATCTTAAATTTAGAAAAAGTAAATTGATGATTGCTTAATTTTTGCTAGCATGCTAAAACATTTCCCAATAATCCTGCTTTTAGCATATGGCTTTGAGGACTCCTCTGCAACAGTTTCTTTTGAGTTCAGACTCACGTCATCTTGGCACCTTCCCATCTCAAACACCTGCCATATGCGTGTCCACTATCTGCCCCAGGGTCTTCTACTCCCACCTGGTCTGCTCACTAATGCTTGGGAGATAAATCCCACACCCCACTCCACCTCATGCCACTCCATCCCTACCCCACAAGCAGCCTGCAATCAAGGCAGAAGCAGGAACAAACTGATGAACTTCTAGGCTTGCCTCCTTCTGTGAAAGATTCTGGAAGGGATTCTGTATGATTTTTGGAGGAGCTAGTAGGGTCCCCCTGGAGGCAATTTCACATACTTTAAAGAACAGAAATTGACTTCTCCTCTTGTTCTCCTCACATTCCCATCTACTGAAATTAATTCCTAAATAAACAGCACCTAAGTCTTTGTCACAAGTTCTGCCTCTGGGGAACCACAGACAAGGCTAAGTCACTGTTTAATTCTCATCTGATTTAAGGGGGGGGGGAAATGTAAATTGCCAAAGTATATTTTTTACTAATTCAAATGATAAAGGTGCAGATTTCATGTAGTTATGAAGGTTAGTGATTAACCTAAAGAATAAGAGGTGCTATGATTCTCTGCTTCTGTAAAGATATTAATGTCATACTTGCTAACTTAGCAATCATATTTGTTTCTTCCACAACTGTTTTTCAAATGCTCTTTGTCTTTCCACTGATTCCCTTATTAATGAAGTTGGACACACGCTCACTGTCTGTTTGTATGAGGTATGTTTTTTAATAGCAGGCAATGAAAACTATTGGGGTGACCAAAAAAGTTCATTCGGGTTTTTCCGTAAGATCATATAGGAAAACCCAAACAAACTTTTTGGCCAACCCAATACATCTTAACTGTTGCCTGACAGCAAGTGGTTGTAAGACACAGATATATTACAATGAAATTTACATTTGATATGTTAGGGTAAGTGGCTTTCAAACTTTTTTTTTTTTAACATAAAATTACCTGGGATTGTCTCCAAAATGTAAATCATTAGGTCTTGCCTCCTGGGATTCCGACTCAGCAGAATCAGAACAAGAATCAGGAATTTACATTTACAATCAGAAGACACATTGATGAACATCACTTTGAGAAACATAGTCTCTGGAGAACAAGAATTTTTGAAAATATTTTTTAAATACCCATTTGTTATCTTTCCTCTCACTAATGTTCAAAATAGGCAATAAGGGAAAGAGAAAGAAAGAAAAAGAATATAACTTTTCAACTATTTCAATAGCACTCAAAGTGCTAATTAGTCTAGTTTGTTGTTACGAATAAGACATTTTCATAATAAAGGATTATCTAACTTTGAAGCATAAAGCAACATTTGTTTCCTCATGCAAACTTTGAAGGGAACAACCAAAAAATGTTTAGGATTTGCTTAAAAAGTCAATTTACTATTTCAAAATAATTTTATGCTTGTATTCTGAATATGAGCAAATCTTTTATTTTTAAGCCCAAGATCTCTTAATTTCTTACATTCCATTTCCATATACTCTACATTTTTGTTAATTGTGGGTTGATTTCTTTAAACCACTAAATTCAGAATTTTACAGCTGACAGATACGTGCTAAGCAAACAGTTCAATTTGGCAGTGTTGGCATCTGTCTTTGTGGTGCTATTTGAATACTCTGTGTTTTGTCATTTTATAAAGACGAGGGAATAATAAAAATGAAAACGCTGATGAAAATGATCTGCTTGGGGTATTTGGTGTGTTACAGACAGAAATGTGGCCTTAATGAGAAGGCACTGGACTTTGCAGGTGGCGTGTGTTCATATATGGAAAAAACAAAACAAAACAAAACTTGAGCATCACTACCAAAACAGAAACTACACGTAGGGATCCAGAAATACAAGGTCCTTAAGGCTATTCACTGGGAGTCTTGATACAGACGCCTTTGTGAAAAGAAAAATGGCAATGGCCATATTTCTCTGGAGAAAACTTCCCTAAAACTTTTGGACACTAAAATGATCTTTACACTCTCATGCTCAATATTCCATTTAATATGTTGCCAAATCCTTATTTTTTCAACATTTAATTTCTCTCTGCTAAATTTTCTTGAAATAAGCTGAGAAGACTAGAATTTGACAAAAGATATTTCTATTTTTAAAGACTAACCTCCTGGTTTAATGTTTTCTTTCATCTTTTGTAGCAAGATCATATTTTGAAATATTAGCAGAAGCTGCACCTGTTATAAGGTATTTCCTGCTAACCCACCCCACTTGAGGCAACTGAGAGGGCTTTCTATATATACTGCCCTGAGATGGTTACCAGAGAAATGCAAAGGAATGGTTACCACAGAAAAGCAATTCAACGCTCTCTTTTGGGTTTCAAAATAGATTTTTGAAATCTGTAGCAGAGCGAAGGCTGACTGGCAAGAGATAAGGTCTTGCAAACTGAAGACCTGGCATACAAGCCATATGCATAATAGTTTTTCTTCCTCTCTGCTTCCTTCCCTCTTTTCTTTCCTCTCTCTCCCTCCCTTCTTCTCTCTCAGTTTCTCTGTCTCTCTCCCTCTCTCTTTCTCCCTCCCTTTCCATCTCACTGGGAAGAGAGAATTAAATAGGAGGTGAGGGAACTAAATATGGCGAGTGTGTCACTGAGGTTTCTGATTCCTGTGCTTTCTCACCTTCTAGTCCTCTAGGGCTTGGGGAATCTGAAAGTAAAGCGACCTATGAGGCTTTTTCCAGTTGAACACCAAAGAGGCAGCAGGTATTGCCCAATAAATATTGGGCACTTACTATATGCTTTACGTATATCAACTCATTTAATCCCAACAACCTTGTAAGGTAGGTATTATTAATTATATTAATATCACTAGATTAAGGCATAGATTCATTACCTTAAACGGTGGTTTACACAGCTAATAATTTGAGGGGCCGAAAGTCAAGCACATCTTGTCTGGATCTGGAACCAACGCTTTTTTCTTCATAAAGCAGAAGTAGCTGCCATTCCCTCTCCCAAAGCACGCAGCCTACACGTGACAAGCAGTTTAGGAGACAGAGTGATATGGTGTGAGGCCTTGAGGAAGGGCCTCCACACCCCAGTCTCCAGAGCCCCAGATGGCATGGAAGAGCATACAAAAGTCCCATTCTGGGTCCCCTACACCCAACCTACATCAAAAGGCTTAGCAGAGGGTCAGCAAATAATGAGGGTTGTTGAGCTTGGGGAAAGGAGGATGCAGAGTAAAGGTTCTGACAAACGGAGATGAGTGAAAACCTGGACGATAGCAAGAATGCCAAAGCCCCTGCCATCTGACCCTATACACCTTCTGCACATGAAGACAGCCTCTGAAATTCTGATACCACCCTGCAGAGAGGGGAGAGAGGAGAAGATCCAGACTCTATATTCAGAGTGATCGAGAAAGATATAACTGAGTTCCCCTGGCATTAAGACAGTATTTTCTCCCACTAGTTGGAAGAGCAGCCCAAAATAGACACTAAGTCTAGTCATTGAGACCTCAAGTCATATGCTTACACCCCTGAATTGTGAAATACATGCTGAAAATGTCATATCCTTGCCCTCAGGAATTCAAAAGCAAGGAAACAAGCTAAAACACCAAGAATTTATTCCACAATTAGGTATTTCACTGTGAATTTTACTCACCGGAAATGGAACCACCCCCATCCTTGAACCACACTTACTTTTTGACCTTTTTAGAAAAACTCTTTGCAGGTTACGGGGAACAAACTATGTGTGAAAAGTGGAGATAGCATGTGTGCAATGATTTCAGTCCATAAATACAACAATATCTTGTATTGTTTTGGAGGTTTACAGAGTCCACGTCATACACATGAATTCACTAAATCATGACAATAGCTCCATGAGGTAGGTATTGAATTTACAGGTGAAGTACCTGAGCCTTAGAGGTTAAGTGATATGTCCAAGGAAACACAGCCCATGACAAAACTGGGAGTCAAACTCAGGCCCTCTGATACACATAATTTGTATGTATATCATATACTACAAAAGAGAGACTAACTTAATTTTAGTCAACTCACCAAAAGGAAAAGAAAAATTAAGCCATAAACATATCTCTCCAAATTTTTTTCTTTGATATAGCTTGGAAACTGACTTCTTGACCTATGGACCTGTTCATCTCTAGGTAGATGCTGGTGGTTACTTCATTTTTGCAAAATTAAATTTCAAATGATCACCCCCATTTTTTCAAATTTTTTCCATATTTTCAAAGTATGATCAACACAAAATTTAGCAATGTATATGTCATAGGAAAAAAACTTTCACTAAATTCTATTGCCCTTGGAACTTCCAAGACATGATGCCCACTTCATTCATCCAAAGTTGAATAACTGAATATGCTAACTTTAATCTAATGAACAATAGTATGCAACCTGGTATATGATAGGTATTGTATTGTCAAAATTTCACATATATTTGTAACCAGAAAGCAGATAATTACTGATAAACCTTTTGGATTTACATAATTTTCTTGCTGACAAAACATAAGTAGTCCAAACTTTACAAGTCAGATTTATCGTAGTTGAATTCTGACTATTTCAGAAATAGGTTAACTGAAATTCAGATTCATACACATAAACATTTTAGTACATTTTTAATATTGACAGTTACTCTCTGATTAAACGACTTTTAGTTTATGATTCATCTTATATCTTTAATTTCAGAAAAGTAAAATGAGAATTTTTCCTTACAAGTAAAACCTGGCTGTTCATAAAAGAGAATTTTTACGCATTTGATAATACAGTGGTGACATGTTAAGACAGCACAACTCTGTGACTAAATGGAATACATTTGATAACACAATGCAAAAAAAAAGAAATCAACACAAGAAAGAATGATGTATTTGAGAACATTTTTAATAAATAATGTGACAAAATTACTTTTCTGATTATTGGATTTTCAGTATGCAAAATTATGGCTAAAAATAAGAGGCTTCTTACATGAACATAATGAAAACATTAATCACATGGATTGTTCCCTTAGTACTGCACACCTTTTCTATGTAAATTTCAAATTATCTAAATGAACACATTTAGTTTTTGGTGAACACCACCTTTTTTTTTTTGTGGTTCAGTTTTGTTTGGCTTTGTTTTCCAGTGGGGTCAGGCCTGATACCTATATTTGAATAAATGTACATTTTTTTTCTTCAATAGCACCAATTATAAAGTCAATGAAATTTATATAATGACAAAAAAAGGATCATAAAAATCTACAGTCAGAGGGCATCATTTGGCAATTCAAAGCAAGTAATGCCTCTATTTGAGCTTATAAGGAAATCTTGTAAGTTTCACCATTGGCCACAACAAACTTAAACCTTTTTTTCTTTAAGTCCGGGAAAAGTAAGAACCATTGCGTACATGGCCCACAATAAAGTATGCACGTTACTTCACCATCTGTCATCATTCAAATATTCCAAATACAAACATAGAGCATTAACAAAACAGGTTAAAAACGCTTCTCAACATTTTTTTTCAATAAGACAAAAAAGGTTAATAGTTACAATGGTTTACAAATAAAGTTTAGTGATTGTGCTTTTAAAACCAAAAAAAAAAAAAAAAAGATTAAAAACAGTGCATTACAAAAACAAAAATCAAACTTCCTTAAGTGGCACTTCTGAAATTTGAACTGACACTACCAGAAGAAATTTAGGCCAGTTAAGATAGGGATGTCCTTATTCAATTGGTCATTAAAAACATCCATTTGTTTGTAATATGCATTTATAATTGCTTTTTGATTGAAAAATAGAACAAGGTTTTTGCTAGGCTGACTTATGACAATGACTTGACAACCAGATATCCAACTGGCTTACCCCTACTTATCCAAAAGTACATTTCCAATAAGAATATACTTCAATGATTGAAATGAAGACAAAGTAAAGTACCACCAGGGGTTGCAAAGAGTATATATTTACAATGTTTCTACCCCATTCAAATTGTTTGTGGTTGTTCTGCATTTGCTACGTATTTTTTTTTTTCTCCCAGCAGAGGGTGGTATGAAAGACTGATTTTAAAATCATGTTAAAATGAAGTTATGTTTTAGTTTGCATTAGCAGTTGGTTATAGAAAGATTATATCTTGAGAGCCCTTGACATGAGGTTGATTAGTCAACTTTGTATCTTTGATCAATATTTTGCTGTAAATTGGCTTGGTATATAAGCAGTGCAATGCCACATCTCAGGGGCAAAATGCAAAAGAACTGTTTTGTTCTCTCCTGCTGGCTGATGACTGAAGCAAGAAGTCAAATACTTCCCTTGCTGGAAGCAAGGTGTAATGATTTGTTCCAACAGTGAGGGGAATAGGGAGGTTCTTCGTAAGGATAGGGATCAAACAACAACAATAAAACCCCAATAAACTTTTAAAAAAAATGGTATTCCAATAAGAGGAATAAAAACGACAATTTGTACACTCTGATTGCACTGAACATTTTATCTGGCGTCATATGTCATCAGACACGAGGCATCTTGAGTGATAACTTTCACATTAGATCTCACAAGCCTCTCTGGTTGTCTTCAGCTTTCAGTTTCCTGTAAGAGATCAGTTCTTGTTAAATTTTAAAATAAATCTTAGAGTATTGTCCTATTTCATATTTAATTATATGCTTTTATTCTTATAATTTGTGTTTCTTCATTCATTCACTAGCTACACTAGAAAGTGCTCATGGCAACATATTAATTTGTCAATTTTAGCTGGTTTTGATAGCAAATCTAATAGCTCTCTAACAAGTACTAAACTGTGTTCCACACAGTGTCTGGGTGTTGGCAGGTGTGGCACAGGGTGAGAGGAGAAGGAAGAGGCCAAGTTCTTTACTCCTCCAGCCTCAACTCAACATTATAGCTCAATTTTTATTGGTTTTAAGTAGTAGGCTGTCTATGATGACTTTTTTCCCCCAAAAGGGCTCTTCTAAAGAAAAACAATCAAAAACCTAAAAAATAACTTTTCTAACAGCATTTGCAAAAGGAAAGGCTTTTTTTTTTTTTTTGCGGTACGCGGGCCTCTCACTGTTGTGGCCTCTCCGGTTGTGGAGCACAGGCTCCGGACGCACGGGCTCAGCAGCCATGGCTCACGGGCCCAGCCGCTCCGCGGCATGTGGGATCTTTCCCAGACCGGGGCACGAACCCGTGTCCCCTGCATTGGCAGGCGGACTCTCAACCACTGTGCCACCAGGGAAGCCCAGGAAAGCCTTCTTATTCCAAACCTCAAAATCAAAATTTTGATATATTGGGCATTATAGAAAATTCAATTTGACATAATTAATTATAATTTTTCATCTTCTATTATAAAAAGTTTAACACTCAACTTAAACAATCTGCTTGAGATTAAATATATTTGTAAGATAAATTTGTCCCCAGCTTGTTTTTTTATTAAATGATGAAAACGCAATCTTAAAAACAGGAGATGATTTTATAATATGATGTGATTTACTGCCAACTCTATCTTAAAACACTACCTATAGATTCCAACAAAGGAGTGTATCTTTGACTCAAGAAGATTGGGAAGGTCAGTGTCAAGTATCAGTTTCCCATTTTCAAAAGACTGAAGATGAACGAGTTGGCCAGGTCATCCTGATTAACTCCAGTGATCACTAGGGTGGCAGGTAACGCAGGCAAAACACCCGCACTCACACCTGATAACTCTGTCACTTTATTGGGTTTTTATAACCTACTGTAATATTATGAATCATAATTATCTAGATCAACAGTTCTTATATCCTAACAACATTTTTGCCATATATATTTCCTATGTGAATAGCTACAGATAAATATGAACACTAAGACCTAAAAACAAGCTGATATTACCATTTAAAACTTTGGAACACATTTCAAAAAAATCATTAAAGTCTCAGAATTTCAGTTGCTGGCATCAGTGACAGGGTTTGTGATGAAACAGTAACATTTCTGTAGACTGATGATGTTTTTAACTTTGAGACTGATATAAAAACTAGTCTAATGTTGGGAAACTTGAAAAAAATTATAGATACCTCTAATTCTTCATTATTATCTTCTCTTTCATATCCTCCAAGAACTTGCATTTCTGCAATATTTCTTCGACCTACATTTGCTTGTTCTCTTTGTCTGCTTCCTGATCCTCTTGATGACATTGAGCTTGAAGAACTAGGATCTCTGGGATTATTTGATGTCGGAAAAGTAGGTCTACAGTAAGGTAGAATATCCTCTGTGTAATGAAATATAATAAGTGCGTATGAACACCACTGTACATTTCATTGTATAATGTGTCACTTGTGTCTGTAATTCTGAATGGGGAAACATCAGTGTTTCTGAGGAATAAATGAGGACGTTTTATAACAGTAATGAACAAGGCAGCAATGTCTTTTGAAAATAACAACCTTGCTGTTTTCCTAGTAGTGGTTGGGATTTTTGTTGACTCTACTCATAAGCTCTTGTCTACCTCAAATTCAGTTGAGATCAACATCCTTAAAAGAGGGAACCCAAACCTGGAGTCAGACATGGCTTCCAGTTCTATCCTTAACCATGTGATCTCCCATTATTTTAGGCTTTAGTTTCAACTTTTCTAAAAAAGTGATAATAGTATCTACACTCAGAGGAGCTGCTAGTGTTGATGTGAAAACAATGTGAGACATTCTAATATGTCCCTATGTAAATTATGAAGGAATTATAAGGCATTGATAGAAAAAAAGCCCAGTCTTCTCGAATCACCAAAACAGAGCCAAGCCCGGATTCACTTCCTAGATGCCAATTACCATTTCAATATCATATTTTAAATTGTGAAACCCTGATTCTCAAAAGCCTGACATCATTGCTAGCTTCAAAAAACAAGCCACTCCAGGGGACCTCTCTGGTAGCGCAGTGGTTAAGAATCCGCCTGCCAATGCAGGGGACACGGGTTCAATCCCTCGTTCGGGAAGATCCCACATGCCGCGGAGCAACTAAGCCTGTGCGCCACAACTACTGAGCCTGTGCTCTAGAGCCCGTGAACCACAACTACTGAGCCCGAGTGCCACAACTACTGAAGCCCACGTGCCTAGAGCCTGTGCTCCGCAGCAAGAGAAGCCACTGCAATGAGAAGCTTGTGCACCGCAATGAAGACTAGCCCCTGCTCGCCTAGAGGGAAAGCCTGCATGCAGCAACAAGACCCAATGCAGCCAATAAATAAATAAATAAACAAACAAGCCACTCCAGCTTAGTACTGTCTCCTGAATTTCTAGCTCCATACTGCTTTAAATTTGGTGCTGCATCTATTGATGCATCTTCCGACTGCTCGCTTCTCTCCAAAGCCTATCCATTCTACCCTTTGGACACCAAACACATAAAAAAAAAGCAAAACAAAACCTCTTCCTCATGCCCTTTTGTTTTCCTCCTCTAAAAGCTTCCTCTACGGCCCACATTACCTGAATGAAATCTGATTTCCCCTAAAGTTTCCACTGCAGTTCCCTGCAGTGGAAGGAGGAAGGTTTGCCTTTAGCTCACTAACACCAGCTCTAAATCACTGCTCCTCCACAAAAAACATCCTCCTCTTGTGAGGGCCAAGCAGTCGAGTTACGTAGCCTGTGTAGTCCACCCTGATGATACCTTTTTCCTGTTCTATTCATCACAACTTTAGTTCCTGACGCAGACTTCTGACTCTCTGGGGTTTCACAGTCCATGTGGACCACTACACCTGCACCCTAGCTTCACGGCACTTGGTCCTCTGTGACCTTCGTCTTCAGTCCCTGTTTCATCCACCTTCCTCTACTGAATTTAGTTTTTGACAAACTACATTATGACAAAATATCTCATTTGCTAAAAGCTTTCCCCTAAGTCTGTGCTCTACATAAATCAATACTTTATCTACTGATTGCTTAGCAAAGCTTCTTGAAAAGCAACCTGGACTCAATATTGGTCGTCACAACTCCCATTCACTTTGTATCCCACTGAAATCTACTTATGCCCACATTACTACAAGGAAACTGAGAAAATTCACTGTTGACTTTGATAATGCTAATCATGTTTCAGCCCTTACGTCTCTGGACTTCTCACTGCCCTTCATCTGAAAACCACTATCAATTTAAACATGACTACTCTCTTAGCTCCTATATCCCTCCTTCCTTCCTGGCCAATCTTCTGTGGGTTCTTCTTGTGCAGATGCCCTTATGTTGATGCCCTTCCTGCAGGTTTCTGCTTTTGGTCCAGCGTGCACACGTGCACACGTGTGTGTGTGTACAGAAAAACCTTTTTCTCCACTCATCCTGGGTGATTTCATCCATTCTCTCATATTGTAAACTTTTCTAGAATACAGCTGCCATGAGGGCAGATATTTTTCTCTGCTTTGTGTACTGATACACTCTCAGTTTGACATAGAATAGGCCATCAGTAAGTATGCTGATTGAATGAATGAGTGGCTTAACTTTTAACTCATCATGATGAGTTATTAATTTATATTTCCTGAACTCTGCCTGGTTGAACACTTCCCTCTTGAGGGTCCCTCAAACTCCACATGTTGAACATTGACTTCATCATGTCCACTTCTCTGAGATTTCTTCCCTCTCTGTATTCCCTAATGTAGCCAATGACATCACTCATCATTAAGATACCTAAGACAGAAAACTGGAATTATTTCAGGATCTTCCCTCCCTTCCAACAAACCTTCCCATAACCCTTAAAATGTATCTTTTCCACACATTCAACTATATAACATGTAAGGATGATTTTAACTCTAAGAAGTTTCCTGAATTTTCCCACTCACTCATCCCTGCTCCCACAGCTTGGTTTATATTCTCTACATCTCTTCTGGGGGTTGAAAATATCTTCTAACAGGTCTCTGCTTCTTAAGTTATTTCCCTCTAAACTGGCTTACTCAGGCACCTTCCTTTTATAGTAACTACAGGCTCTCTCTGATTTAAGCTTACGTTTACTGCAAGAGCTTCATTTTTACCACTTTACCATGTTTAATGTCTAGTAATACTGAATTTCTTACAGCCTCTTCAATGTACCTCAACCTTTCATGCTGACTTTCTCTTCCAGAACAATCTATCCACTCTTCTTACTTAAGCTAAATTCCACCCATCCTGGACACTCAGCTTATGGGTCATTTCCACCAGGAAAGATCAAGAAGTCTTTCTTTATATTCCATCTCCCACAAGACTGGGCTAATTTTCTCTTCTCTGGACTCTCAAGTATCAGAGCATCATAAACATTAACTGGGCATATAGCCTGAGAAAACCATAATTCAAAAAGAGTCATGTACCACAATGTTCATTGCAGCTCTATTTACAATAGCCAGGACATGGAAGCACCTAAGTGTCCATAGACAGATGACTGAATAAAGAAGACCTGGCAAATATATACAATGGAATATTACTCAGCCATAAAAAGAAATGAAATTGAGTTATTTGTAGTGAGGTGGATGGACCTAGAGACTGTCATACAGAGTGAAGTAAGTCAGAAAGAGAAAAACAAACACTGTATGCTAACACATATATATGGAATCTAAAAAAAAAAAGTGGTTTTGAAGAACGTAGGGGCAGGACAGGAATAAAGACGCAGATGCAGAGAATGGACTTGAGGACACAGGGAGGGGGAAGGGTAAGCTGGGATGAAGTGAGAGAGTGGCATGCCCATATATGCACTACCAAACGTAAAATAGATAGCTAGTGGGAAGCAGCCGCATAATACAGGGAGATCAGCTCAGTGCTCCGTGTCCACCTAGAAGGGTGGGATAGGGAGGGTGGGAGGGAGACGCAAGAGGGAGGAGATATTGGGATATATGTATACGTATAGCTGATTCACTTTGTTATACAGCAGAAACTAACACAACATTGTAAAGCAATTATACTCCAATAAGGATGTTAAAAAAAAAATATGAGTATACCTGTGAATCTATAGATACCTGTCTCCCTCTCTGACTATAAGCTCCTTGAGGTCAAGGTTCATGTTTCAGCAAAAATCTCAGAACTAGTACAATGCTTAATAACACAGTAGATGTTTGATATATGTAGAAATAAATTGAACTAACTGAGGTAAATATCAGCAAAAATATCAGACCCTGAAGTCTAGAAGACCACTCTCCTTAATTAAAAATAACCATTTGTTACACATGTAAATCAGGGAGCCTCTTTTATTATAAATAATGTAAATTGAATTATGAAGGTTAAAATTATAGCAATGTACAGAAATGATAATTAAAAGACACATAATTTCATCTCTTTGTTCTAATTACGCATACACCAAGATCTTTCCGAGTTGTAAAATTTTCTCCTGAAGAATTGAGCTTACTTTGGAGGAAGGTTGCCTATGAGCAGCAAATTGGTCTGCACTTTCAGCCAGACATAAATTTCATAATTTATGAATCACTACTTGGAGTATAATCACACAAAGTTAAAAGTTCAGATCACCTTTGGCTTAACTGACAAAAACAAGCAAAGTTTTTCAAACTTCAGATTGTGGTGATGTCACCAAGTACTCTGCGGTCACATAGGAATGCACAGTGTTACCATCATTTCACGGCTGAGTCCATGCCTGGATGAGGGATTCAGGCTTCTGTCACAGAACAAAGTGAAACTGTCTTCCATATTGAAAGGAAGTTGCTAATGACCAGATGCCCGTAGTAAATAGAACAATAGATTGATGTCTAATCTTACTAAAGTACAGCTTTGAAAATACAGTTGTAGTTAAAGTGCACTTACAGCCTTCTAAGATTCATTTCCCCATCATTCTTTCCTGATTCCTTCATCAATCACCTTCCTTTTCTTGTATCTCTTCTGCCTAAATAGTTTCTTCTCCTTATTCTATAATAATGTTCAAATACACTATCCTAAAACATTTTCACAGATTCTGCCTTCCTGTCAAACCCTACCTCGACCTCTCTTCTCCTTCCCAACCTTCTGCAAAGAGCCCATACTCATCACCCCTTTCCACAACTTCCATTCACTTTCCAGCCCCCTACAGGCAGGATTCTATTCTGACTACTCCACTAAAAACAGTTCTTTTAAATACAACCCACAAAAAACATTTTGTAAAATCTGTGTGTCCTCCACCCATTCTCTCACCCTCACCCCCATTCACACCCACCTTTCACTTCTGTGGCATTTTATAGTCCTTCCTATCTTAAAATATCTATCTCCATTCTTTCTAGGATACTATTATTTCTAGCTTGGATAGCTTGATTATTTTATATCACTGGGTAGATCCACCTCAGTTTCTATATAGAATGTCCCTCTGCCGAACATGTAAGTATGTATGTATGTATGTATTTTTATTGAAGTGTAGTTGATTTATAACATTATATTAGTTTCAGGTGCACAACGGAGTGATTCAATATTTTTATACATTAGGCTCTATTTAAAGTAATGGCTATATTCTCTGTGCTGTACAATATATTCTTGTAGCTTATTTATTTTATACATAGTAGTCTGTACCTCTTTATTCCCCATTCCTATCCCGCCCCTCCCCCTTTCCCTCTCCCCATGGGTAACCTTTAAATACAATCATCTCTGACTGTGGTGTGTTGGAGAGAGCTCACTTGTTCTCATAAGAGCTCACTGTACTCGTCTCCTCCCAACTCCACATACACTGATTTCATAGTAGTAGCTTGAAACTAGCCATTTTGGGAGTAATTGCACAACAGAAGTAAGCAAATGGCTACAAACTGGAGGTTTGTTTTGTTTTCTTTCCAGAGAACTGATTGTTAAACATTATCTACCGTATCACTCACTGCAAGATAATTTAGCTTTTGTAATTCAAACAATTTTCACCTCTGTGTTGCTGGTTCTAAAATCCACTCTCTACCTACAACCTTTCTCCTGATCTTTAAACTTAGTTCTCTAAGTTCTTATTGATTTTCTTCATATTTGTGTTCTTGTCAGTACCTTAATCCATTCATAACTGAAGTTATTTTCCACAAGACTTTTTTCCTTTTCCCCATTCTTCTTTACATTGGTTAATACAATTATGTTCCACTAGTCATAGAGAGCCATCTAGTTAACATCTGAGTAACTTTTCTTTTACTTCATTAGTTCATTTTACTTTTTTACATTCAATTAGTCACCAAGTCCTATAAGGTCTACCTCTGAAATGCCTATGTAGCTTGTTTCTCCTTCAAATTTGCATAACTGTTTTAATTCAGTGCTTTCATATTTTATACCTAGATTATTTTGCAATGTTCTGATACTTTCAGCTACCCAATTCCCGACTCTTCCTTCACTGTAGAGTGCTGTCACTTATTTTTTTAAAACACAAATCTGATTATGTAATTTCTTGATCAGATTTTTGGCTGGCTCATCACTGCCCATATCATAAATCCCAGACTCTTCAGAATAGTATTCCCTGCCTTCCCAGTCAGGCTAAACCACCTTTCTAGCTGTATCTTTTACCATTTGTCCCTGTCCCCAAGTATCTAATTCTCCAACCAAACTGTAAATAAGTATTCATCAAACATTCATTTTCCCACTTTCATATTTTTTCACCACTAATTTCCTTTGCCAGATATCCCCTTCTCCCTGTTTAACTTGTGGAAATCATGCTTTCCTTTAAAATTCAACTCAGTTGGCACCTCTCCAAGGAAGACTTGCATATGTCATGTATTAGAATTAACTGTATTCAAATTATCTGGGAGCATGCCTGTCTCCTCCAACAGAGAGCAAATTTCTAAATCTCACCCTTTGCACAGGATCCTAAAGAACCTAGCAGAGTACCATGCAAACATGTTCAATCTATATTTATTGGCTGCTTGACTAAATCAGTACCTTGGATGAGATGAGTCTTTGCTGGTGGAAGGTCTCGTTTTGCTGCCTTGTTTCCTCGTCCTTTCCCATCATTTTGCTGTTCCTGTGCTTCTCTGGGGTCACCTGGATTTGGTCGCATTTCAGCAACTTGTCTTCCATCCAATACTTCTCTCCCCTTGTAACTGCCTCCTTTTCTCTCTGATGATCTGTCTGTTCTCGTTTCTATGGAAGGGAGTTTTGGCACCATTACAGGTCGTACCTCCAGCTGTGCCTTGGATTGGGCAGTGGGTGACTTTATAGCAGGAGGTGGCACAGGAGGAGGTGGAAGATCTAAAAAGAAATATTTAAAATACTGTAAAAGTTTGCCACTTATAAAGTTGTCAACATTAGCATTGCCATTAGAGTCACATTCAACTGTGAGATAATATATCTTAAATGAACTGGAACAACTGAAGGCAACCAAGGAATAAGATGACCAACAATTTTAATGTACTCTCATTTTTATCTAGCACAGGAATATTGAATCATAGAGCTGGGACTTAGAGGTTATCTGGTCTTGGGATGGCTACCATGGTGGGTATGTATGCCATAACTTTCTCTACTGCAACCACGGCAGATTTTCCCAATTGATTTCAGCGTAATGTTGCTGATTCCAGATGGATACCCTTACGCTTGAGGCAATCACTTCAAATTGACTGAGGCTGGCACTTGAGTTGAGACCTATTTGCCATCCCTAATCCACCCTGAATCCTTTCTCATTTTGTAGATAGGGAAACTCAAACACACAGATCTTAAGTTATTTTCTAATCTTAAAGGTAAATATGATCAGAACCAGGACTAATGCCCCCAAATTCTTAATTTTTGGTTCAGTGTTGTTTATACTACTATTTCATTCTATCGGATGTTCACAATCTACCATTCACTGATGGGATCTCTCCACTTTGTATATGCACCCACAGATTTTAAACAAGATGATCACTAGTATAAATATAATTTAATCTATATCTATAATTATATATTAATATATTACACATAATTGGATATTATATATAATTCAACTTCTATTATAGACATACTTAAAGATAAAATTAGGCATAAAATTTGATTTCTAGAAAATTCATTTCCTTTAAGTGGTGTTATTTTTTAAAAATGACTCCTATGTACATACTCCAGGGAAAAGAAGTAAATAACCTAGTAATAGCTGGAAAGTTAATAGAAGACTATGAATAGCTTCCAGTTTTAGGCTGTTCTGGTGTAGTCTGGAGGATGGATTAAAAGGAAAGTCTTGAATCCAGGAGGCCAAGAAGTTATTTTAATAGCTCAGTAAGTAATGATAGGAGATAGAATTGTATTGTTGCCTGTTCAGATGGAGAGTAGATATGTTTGAGAAAGGAAAAGGAAGAAAAAATCAGTATTATTTAATGATCAATTGAATATAATAGGGGAAGACTATCCATTAGATAACTTTCAGGATTTTTGCCATAGTTGACTAGAGGAATGAGAGAAACATCTCTGAAGATGAGGAATATAGGGGTGAGGAAGAGATGGTTTGTAAGGGAAGAACGTGAGTTCCATTCTAGAAAAGTAAATAGGAGGAGCTTTTGAAGTATCCAGATAGAGATGTCCAGCAGGTCGTTGTACATAAAATCTGAATTTCAAGGGAGGTCAAAACCAGAGACACAGAGATTTGGGAATTATCAACATAGTTTTTTTCGTCATGACTTTAGAAATGGTAATGTTTCCATATTTGCAGAGAAATGTCTGTGTGATAGAATAAGTCAACTAAAACATGTACAGAACATGTATTAAATGCTTAGTTATTACAAACTTAACATTAAGATTTTCCACAAAAAATATACACTCACATGGTAAAAATTCAAAAGTACATAAAGACTAGGAAATACAATCCTTTATACCTCCCTACCTTCATTTCCAATCCTCAGTATTGGTGCAGAGGTAATCAGTTTGAATAGGTTTTTATAGATCATTCCAGAAATTATTTATGCATCTAAAGCAGGGCTGCCAAGTTGCAAAACTCCAGGGAACACCATTCACATTAGGAACTATGTAAAATGGCCACATCTGGGATTGTGTAGAGTGGCTGTCTGCTTTCTTAGTAACGTAAAAGGGATTGCACTTTTTTCACCTGTGTAGTTGTATACAGTCTTTCTTTCTTAGTAACGTAAAAGGGATTGCACTTTTTTCACCTGTGTAGTTGTATACATTTTCATATGTGTACATATAATTACCTCTTTTTATGAAAAGTTTGTATAATGTTCTGTTTTATGAATATATCATTATTCATATCAATCCCTACAGAGGAATATTTAGGTTATTTCCAGATATTTTACTATTATTAGCAATGGTCCACTGACTATCATTTACATATACCAGCATAATAAACTCTTGAATATTAAAATTGTGCCTTGAAAGTTCTTAATATAATAGCAAATTAAGGGTTCTAGGAAGCAACAGTTTTAATCTAGTATTTCTCATTATTTTATTTTTTTAAAAAATAATTAATCCTTTTCTTTTGTTCCTTAAGTAGATACGAATTTTTAAAAACTAATTTTCTTTTGACCTTATGTGCTATATAACTAAGGCATTAGAATTTGTTGTATTGGTTTTTGAAAGCAGAAAGCTTGAGGTACCATCTTACTACCAGCTGTTTTACTTAGGACTCCATTATTAAAAGTGGTCAGACTGTAACTTGCATTTTGTTGTTGTTGTTAGTTCTCACAGCTCACCATGTTCTCCTTTTCATGTAAACGGCCTCAATACTTTTTATCTAAAATGGGGGCCATGGGCTTCCCTGGTGGCACAGTGGTTGAGAGTCTGCCTGCCGATGCAGGGGACACGGGTTCGTGCCCCGGTCCGGGAAGATCCCAGGTGCCACGGAGCGGCTGGGCCCGTGAGCCATGGCCGCTGAGCCTGCGCGTCCAGAGCCTGTGCCCCGCAATGGGAGAGGCCACAGCAGTCAGAGGGCCGCGTACCACAAAAAAATTTTTTAAATAATAATAAAAATAAAATGGGGGCCAAAGTACAGTCCATAGCATTAATTTTCCCAAGAATCTGGGAAAATCAAAAGATTTTTTTGTCTTACAACATAAATTGCCGTTGTCACTAGTGTTGATTTTCCTCCTTTACGACTTTAACAATTTGTTTTAAAACAACACTTAAAAAAAAAGTACTATCATGATATTCTCCCTCATCTGCTGCTTGTTTATTAAAAACAACCAAAGAGTTAGAAGACAGATTGTAGTGAGTGGCTTAAAGCCAAGAGGCCCAAGGCTGAGCTGTTCTAAGTTCAGACTTGGCCTGGGACTGACAATGCGAGGAGAAAAGCCTAATTCAGAACATACCTGGAAGCAGAGCGAATGAGTGACTGCAGGCTCATTTCTGCACTATCTGCTTGCTACAAACTCAAACTGATTGCAAACACGGTTTATCAGGAAGCTGATGACTGCCACTATCATCAAATCGTAAAATGTCTGTGCTTATTGGATCGCAAAGCTGATGATTATCACTATCATAAGATCATACAAAGCCTTGGGAATCTATAACTCTTGAGACAAAATCTATTACTGGATGCTCTATATAGGTATATAGATACACCTGTATCTATAATACAGGTAGAAAAAGAGAAGAGAATCCAATGATATTTCTAAGAGTTCTAACTTCCTGCATATAATTGCCACTGTATATAAGTGACAGAGGGGAATGCTGGTGGGCATAATTTCTTAATATAAACAGATTACCAAATAAATTCTTTTTTAGGTATTGTAAAATCCCTGAGTCAAATCAGGGATTATCATAGTATAAACAATTCTATATTTCATAAAGTGATAAATAGTACTTTCATCCAGTTCATACCCCTAATAGCTAAAATTGGGTTTAACAAATGGGATTATGGAACTCATATATATGTATAGACTCTTCCTTTATACAATCATATAAACACCATTCTTTATACAAGACTGTCTAAATACCAATATAATGCATGTAAAGTAATACGTAAGAACATACACATGGAGACAATTCTGCCGGCGTTAACTCACTATGGAGATCCAGCACTCTATTTACTTAACTACTTAAATTCCCAGACCTTGTAATTAATGATATATCAAGTCAAAACAGCATCATTCCAAAGAGGGTGGTGAATTTATAATTTATGAAAAGTAGAGCTGGAGAAATAATGTAGATTTGGTTTTTAAATCAAGTATGTAAATGCTTCAGAAGGGGTTGAAAAGCAGTGGAAAGAATCAATTAGAAGGTCCTAGAAATGCACTTATGCTTGGCTTTAACTCGATAAAAGTCTGACTGATAAATATTCATATATTTTAATACTACCCTTCATCTGGGTTAAACTTGGAAGCGGCAAATATGAAATAAATAAAGAGTTGGATTCTGCCTGTCAGTGTGTCAATAGCATGCAGCCTTCTGCTTTGCAATGAGTACTCCCTGAGTGTTTATGAGACCCAGAATTTACCTGCAAAAAAGGTATGGCACAGTGCCATGGATTAGGGGCTTGTGGGCTGTTACGGGCTGAATTGTGTCCCCTCCGAAATTCACATGTTGAAGTCCTCATTCCCAGTGCCTCAGAATGTGACTTGTATTTGATGACAGGGTCTTTAAAGAGGTAACTAAATTAAAATGAGGTCCTTAGGGTAGGCCCTAATCTAACCTGACTGGTGTCCTTATAAGAAGAGGGCACATACATTCACTGAGGGAAGACCAAGTGAAGACACAGGGAGAAGGTGGTCATCTACAAGCCAAGAAGAGAGGCTTCAGAAGAAACCAACCCTGCCTACACCGTGATCTTGGACTTTTAGCCTCCAGAACTGTGAGGAAATAAATTTCTGTTGTTTAAGTCACCTAGTTTCTGGTACTTTCTTAGGATAGCCCTAGAAAACTAATCAGAGCTGACTGACAAGGATCATCACAAATTACTCTTTATCATTTGAGACCCAGCCACTCTTTATCTCTCCTTATAGAATTTACAAAAATTCTGCAAAGGAAACTGATAATTTGAACAAAATTGACAAAGTAAAGATGCTGCACACTCGACTGACATACCATAGGCTGAAAATAGCTCACATAAGAAGTCTATTGAAAATAATCAAACTCATCCATCACAGTTGATGTATTTTAATCATAAAAAGCAAAAACGAAAGAACCTCCAGGTCTTACTAATATATTTAATTCTCATTTTCACAACTGGCAGCTCTTTAAATTCTTTCTTTCCCTTTCCTCTCTCTCTTTCTTTAATAACTGTACAAATTGTATCTGCAATTGAGTTTCTTCATGAATGAACTGTAAATAGTTTTTTCAAAAAATGAGAAAGTGATTTCTGATAAAATGATGTTTGTTTCCATGCTATAATCAGTACTATCAAGAGTATGTGCATTTCTTTTATTGGGTGCATTAAGAAGTATCTGCATTTAAGTGATTATGGTTCATCAATATGCATTATGGAAATGTATAAAATAACACATAGCTTTGTTATTTTTTTTGTTACCGAATCAGAAAGCATCCAGAATTATATTCAAGACTTGTTAGTACAGTAAACATAACTAAAAGACAGTTGGTTATCAAAATGCTAAAAGGAAGGTAAAGCTAGTATTTAAAAAACAGCTTTAGTTGTATCTCAATTTTGTCTATTTCTGTGACTTAGAGAAAATAATTACTGGCTTCTACATTGTGGTATATATTATGACTACTCTGCATAATCACTTGTGAAATGAACATTTAGAAATTTAAATAATATTTATTAACTTTTTCGCTTTCAAATATTTTAACATATTTCTTTGGTATTTCTGAAATTAACTTAAAAAATAACTTGGTTGCTTCATCATTCAATTTAATAGCTGTTATTCAGGGATTAGTTAGAATTTATATTTAATTATTAAACACACTGAAATAAGTACTACAGAACGTGGGGCAATAAATATAGATCACAATTTTCAAGCACAGTGTAATTTGTAACTGCAACACTATGCCCTTTAACTGGCATGTTTACATTATTTAAAGCATTTTTTTTTATTGGAGTATAATTGCTTCACAATACCGTGTTAGTTTTAAAGCATTTTAAAAAGCATCACTCAATGCCAGAAGCCCCTTGAAACAAGTATAAATAAGAGGTAGAAAGAGCTACACAAACCTTTAGGCTAGGTTTTTTCCCTGATGTATTCAACCTAGATGTATTTACATCAAGGTTTGATGTTTGACCAGTTTTCTCTTAGGAGCACTCTCTTCTAGATAATAAAAACTGATAGAAGAGCTATAAAACTTGTAAGATGCCATTATAGGGATCCCATAAATGTAAAACTGCCAATACAGTTTGGGGATTTACACCTAGTGTTTGTCCCTTCACAGAGGGAAACATGCACAAAGCCACTATAATAACCCTTCAAAACCGGATAATATTCTGACAGCTCAGTTTCGCTGACAGAAGAGTCCTGGGCAGGATCCAGGAGGCCCAGGTGCGCTGTGTCATGCCAGTATTTAATGTAGTCTAATATCAGATAGATGCTAGTGAGAGAAAATACTCCGAATAAAGTATAGATAATAGCATGGACAGCCACTCATTGCAAAATTACTTGTGCTCATCATGCTGTGAGCTTTGTATTAAATTTTTTCTGTCAAGTGGCAGGAATCAGAGAAGTGCCTCAGAAAACCTTCCTTGTAACCTTGGATAAGGATCTATAACATTGGTCTTTCATATGGTAGTGGAAAATGATGCCCTTTGCGAAACATTGCTGACTGGTAATGAAGGTTCTATCAGGTTGGGGAACAGCGCCTGTGATAATCTTCTCCCCCCAACCCTTTAGCAGGTTCAGCAAACTTGACAAGATGGGTGAGTCTGAGAGAATTTATCTTACGTGAATTTCCAACAAAGCCCTTGGGGTTGTTTTATAAAACGAGAAGGTGGCAGTTTAATAAATGCCGGGCCACCTGAGGCACTTTCATTAAAGGCTTTCTCTAGAAAACATCACTATGTTTGCGGTATTCTCCTGTGCTCCCTGGAGAATACAAGCCTTACTTCTTCAGTGAGAATGGATACTGTATGTGAAGGCATGAAAGAAGATGATTCATTTGCATTTTGGGGCACAGACTAACTGTTCATATCATCACTATAGTTAGAATTTATGTTCAAATGAGCTTATTGTCTTCTATTTGAATGCAAAATTCACCAGGAAAAAAACGTGAGGACATTTCAGAAGAGTTATCGGTGAATGTGATGAAGGTTAACCCTATGCCATGACTTCAACTACAATAATGTCTATTTGTTTAAGACTATATAATAACCTTTTAAGAATATTAAAAGTATTATACATTGTTTTACTTTCTGAAATAACCTACTTACTAGAAAACTTCAGGGACTTGAGATGCCTGACAAGATATGGAAGTCAATCATTCCTATAAGTAATATGAGGCTTACTGTTTAATGAATTTTTAATGTAATTTCTAATGTCAGTGGATGCATTTTCAAGTCCTGGAGAGCCAGGGTAAAGAGGAGAGATTCATAGATGTTTCCATACATTTCAATGGACTTACCATCTGTGTAGGCTTCTCTGCGCAGATGTCCTGGCTGGTGTTTTTGTTTCTTGGCTGGTCTAGCCTTCTGTACTACCGCAGCACTCATGTTGCTGTCTGTGGAAACAGGACTTGTGGGTCTAGGACACTGGGATGCATGAAAATGTCGGCGGCCTGAGGAAAAATATCAGAGCCAAACTCACCAATAAAGTTTAATTTAATTTAACACTAATAATCAAAATAAAACACTAAAACTATAAACATCCCTAATTAAAAAAAAAAAGCTTAAATAAACTATTCTAGTAAACAATAGGATTCTTCTTATTCTGCTTGAGCTATCCACTGGAAAAAATACCCTAAAAGCATTTGCAGGCTCTTTCTTTTAACCATGGTACCTTTATTCTGATACCTATTTATTAAAGAAAAGCATTTTGACTGTTGCATCTACCTTCACTAAAGTGTTATGATTAAGCAAAAATGTTAATTAAATTTTTACATAATATATCCAATGTCTGTTGCTTTCTCAAAAGGAATAGCCAGGGCCCTTAAGAAATTCATATTCTAAGAATGAACGGTACAAAATACATCCCTTATTTTAATTAAATATGTTTGTGCTATTCTTTGAAGACAGATTCCTAGTATCTTAATACATTCTCAGATATTTTCTCTTAAGGTGGCCTGGAATTAAGCTAGCTCACGTATTCAGACCTGCCAAAAATTACTCACACCCCTTTTCTCTCACAAGATATTTATTTGCTGGTTATGGATATTTAAAGTGACCCCCTCCAGAGACTTTTATATTTTTTGGTGATGGTATAGGTAGTTGTTTTCGGTTATTTGATTTTAGAGGGACAATATTCACAGGTGATAAATGAATCTGCTAATCAGACATGGTGCACTGCGGTGCTCTCCAATTCTCTGGCTTTTTCTTACAGAGACATATTACAACAGCACAAAATATTTAATCCATAATGGCAGTGGAGATCTATTGGCCCTACACTTGACCTTTGTTATTTTGGTTCCTTGAAATTCCAGAGATTCAAATCCAGAACTTTCTGTTGTACTACAAGAAACCTCAGAGAGACCTAGACAATATGTGTTTTGGCTATAAACAGAAGAAGCCACATCTAGTAAAATCAACACATTTAAATGTGCTAACGGAAGCATATTAAGTAAAAGACATTAATGCAGCCAAGTGAGAAGCAATGTGATTGGATTATTCATTCATATTAACTTCAAGTCATATGATAAGCAGCACCCTTTCCTGAAAAGAACACTTTAATAAGCAGAGTCCAATGCCTGTTTAGTTCATTATAATTATGAACCGAACGAAAACCAGAAGAGCCACTAAATTACAGTACAATAAAATATTAAACCAAACTCTTTTTAGCTATGATGGAGACTATTACAATTAAAGTTACATATCCATGAAAAGAGAATTAGGGCTGAGACTGAACCCATTACTCATTCTATTGTGTAAGGCCATCTACTGCTCATAGACCCTAAGGCATAAGGTCGTTCGCAGATGCATTTTCGACATTATTTCTATGTCTTGTTGATTTAATGAACTGAAACACACGCTTAATGCAATCTGAAAGCAGTAGTTTGAGATGCTTAATTTCACTTATTTATTTATTTTTTTACAGAAGATTAAAAAATAAGGAGAAACAAAAGCTATATATAAAGTTAAATGTTATTTATTTATTAGGAACGATAGATATGTTTGCATACTTATTTTATTATACCCAGAAGCAACTAGGAGAGAAAAAGGAAATTTGGTTGAATATCATAAAGTATAGGGCTGGCTGAAATAAGTACGCATTCTATGATAATAGTTTGAGAGATATTAGACATTCTTTTTTCCTGCAACACATTTCTGATAAATAATATATAGGAAAAGAAAACTTTATGATGTGAGTTAAATTTTCTCTGAATATATTCTACACTGATAAGAAATAATGACCAATCCAATATCTGAAGAGAACATGGAAAACTACCAATGTGATAGTTATTAAACTAAGAAAAATAGAACAAAATAGCAATTATTGATTTGTTGTGATGGTCTTTCTCAGAAATAGCTCTCTTTTTGACCACATTATTTTTATTCTATTCATATTTTCTTGGTTACCAGAAATATATATACACTCAACATGTATATGAATGTATATATGTACATATTCCATTATACAGAAATGAAAATCATGTGATAAATGTATGATTTAAATTAAAATTTTTTTCTTTCTCATATTATTTACTTTCTAAACAGAGTTGGGAGTGGGAGATAAGTAAAAATGGGTTAAAACATAAGAATGGATATACAGTAATTAAAAACAGGCTACTGGCAATGAAAAGGGAAAATAGATGGAAAAAATACATAAGCGTTTGGATTAACTTGCTCTCCAAATTATTAGATTAACAATGTATACTTTAAGTGTCAAACATACTTATGCTTGAAAATGTGTGTATAGTACAAACGTCTTTATATCTTCTCAATTAAATGAGTGTTCTAATTGAGAGGGCATGAAGAGAATAGGGGTTAAGGAGAAACAGCCCAGTTTCCAATGGTTGAGTGTCCCCTCCGGACATTTATCTATTTCTCCTAGACACTTTCTAATTAAATGGGAGGAGAGAACTACCTCAATGAATTTTATTTTGGTGACTTTTTACATCTTAAAAAAACCCATATAACACAAACCTCATTTAATTGACCATATACATTCCAAAAGAAATTGTACATATATTTGCTAAGACTATCTTAAAAATGAAGACTTTTCAGGTAGCTTCACTCACATTACATAGGATTTATTAAATAAAAATAAAATAGAAGATTTATTAAATAAAAATAAAATAGAAGATTTAAAAAGCCTGTTATGAAAAAGGGAATAAGCAAGCTACATCATCATCTTGGACCTTGGTTTCCTTAGGCAGCCAAAAAAAAAAAAAGAGTAATAATAGTTGCATTTCATATAGGACATAAGATTATGGATCTCCATAATCAGCAACATACGATTATGGATCTCCAATCAGCAACTGACAAATGCACATCGAATTTTCTTTCCCAGCTTGGAGAAAAGCGGACGACTTACCAGCAGCATCCTGCATTTGGCGCCGTGCCACTTTCAGACCAGCGTACTCTGCTGCTGCTGCCACTGCCTGGGCAAAATCGGCATCGGTGAAAAAGGAGCCGTCAGAAGAACTAACACTGGAGCGTCCGCTGGAAATGTTGTCCTCCTCTGAGGCTGAGCCCCAGCCATTGATCATGGACCCAGTGACAGAGCTCTCCAGGTCCCCAACACTGGAGGCAGGGGTCTGCTCAAGCCCGCGTAACAAAAGCCTTCTGGTCTGCATCTTGGCTACTTCCATGTCGGCTTCGTCTTCTTCCTCTTCTGGCGCATCCGTATCCATATCTGAGACAAGGGGTCCTGAAATGTAGCCGTAAGTATGGGGTGGGGAAATCGGCCGTGGAGGTGGAGGAGGGCTCACCGGCTGCCGTCTGCAGGAAAATGAATAAACAGGTATGGCTTAGCTCATTACTTAGGACACAAAAGCATAAATTAACCAAGAAATTCACAAGTCTTTGCTTCCGTGGAGATAATTTGTTCAGGAAAAACAACGGTAAATCAGAGCATGTGTATGTTTTATTCTGAGTTGTAAGAAATTTACCTCAAAACCAGAGGTACTTTTTTAAAAATTTTTTTGCGGTACGCGGGCCTCTCACTGTTGTGGCCTCTCCTGTTGTGGAGCACAGGCTCCGGACGCGCAGGCTCAGCGGCCATGGCTCACGGGCCCAGCCGCTCCGTGGCATGTGGGATCTTCCCGGAACGGGGCACGAACCCGTGTCCCCTGCATCGGCAGGCGGACTTTCAACCACTGCGCCACCAGGGAAGCCCCAGAGGTACTTTGAAGCATGGTGGGCTACCTTTTGATTCAAGCTTAATAGAAATATACTCATCTATCTATAAGTCTCCTTACGTTTTATCTTTTGGATTACGTTCAGTTAAAACAGGGGTAAGTAATACCTATTTCAAAATTGACATCTATGTATTTGTCCTAAAGTGTATGGAATATTATTGACAGCTTATTATGACCAAAGACAGCAGACATCAGTCCTGAAACAGGCTGCTCCATAAACATATAAACATGTTCCTTTCCCTTTCCTTCATTGCCACTCCCACCATTGTAAGCAAATGGACTCATTCATTTTGACTATAGAGAGTAGAATTTTATAGGATTAAAAAATTATGCACTGAGCATATGACACAATTTCCTTTAGATTTTAGTCTATTAACAAGGTCTAAGAGCCAAGAGCAGTTTTTCTCCAAATTACTTACTTATAAAGATTATTAGCCATCTGCAAGTATATTGCTTTTACCATTATTCCACCTGTTTAACAAAATGCTTACAGGTATTTTTCTTGATGCTCTGGAAGTTAAGTGCCAAAGTTCAGGACAAAATAAAGCAGTACCCTACAATTTAAGTTCACAGTTACCAATAACTGGTTTCAACCATCTCTCCACAGATCTGGGGAACATCAGTGAAAAGCAGTCCTCCTACCCTCCAACACCATCACACACAGTGAATATAAGATGACTGAGAAGGTAGAGAGCTTTTGGACATTAGTGGAAAGCAAGGTTTGTGGAAATAAGCTATTCCCAAGGCTGGAGAATGCCAAGAGATTAACTCCTAATTAGGAAAGTGCCTGAAAAAAGGGATACATATAGTGATTTCCACTTGGAGGACTACTTAGTGATGTGCTCAACAGTCCCAGTGCTCTCTAAGCAAGGTTAAAAAGATGACATAAGGGGAATATCATTTGGAAGAGTCATGACAACACCTCATCAAATTCTGTGCTCCTGAGAAGTAAAGAGGATAGATTCCAAATAAGCCTGCCGACCTGAGCACTAGTGTTGGAGGGTAAGTGACATTAGGATCTAGTGTAATCTGGTGACCCTATGGCTTGGGAGGCTAGGAGAGATATGGCATGAATGCCACTCACTGGTAGTCCATCTGAAGATGTGGCTAAATTGTTCAAGGACTACAAATGCCTATCGATGCTGTCCAGGACTGAGTCCTTCATCAGTGGAGGAAGTTGGTGCCAGCCCCCTTCCCTCACCATTCTTGTGATACTCAGAGAGCAAGATGAGACAGAACAGTCAGTCGGGCTAACCAAAGAGAAGATCGGATCCTCATCTACTTTGCTCTTTTTATGTGCCCTTTTCCTCGCCTTAGCGCTTGGGAGAATGCACTGGGAAGAGTGAGGAAGGAAGTGATTAAAAACAGAACACACCCATTACTCCATGCCACCATGGCCACAGGCATGTGCAATCTGCAAAAAAATCTGGTAATGCATGATTATGGTTTTAAAATTAACAGGACCGGGTCTTAAATTAAAAGAAAGCAAACAAACAAAAAAAATCATATAGGATCTGGTCAAGATCTAACTTAGGGACCTGCTATAGAGAGGGAAACGGAAGTTCAATATAGCACAGTGGTTAGGGTGGCATGGCAGTTGTTCGAAGAAAAAAGTGTTGTGCTTTTTATCCCAATGAATTGAGGCACTTCAATAAACATGTTTTATTAACACAAATGGAAAGCATTAAAAATGAATGATTACTAAAATACTACAGTTAACTAATTTATTGAGCACCTACTTTGCAGCTAAGTATTTTACAACGTTAACTCATTTAATTTTCTCAACAACTTTCCAGGGTACTTATTTTATTATTATTTTAACAGATAAGGAGATTGAAATTCAGAGGACATTGAAATTAAGGACCTTCCCAAAGTTCCCACAACTAGTATGTATCAAATTTAGAATTTAATCCCACATTCCATTTCCAAGGCCATGGCCTTTCCTCTAAGAATGGTGCTATTACACACATATATACACACATACACATATATATATACATATGTGATATATATACACATACACAGTTCTTCAGTGTAATGTGTTATTTTTCATTTCTGGGTCGTTTCTAATGCATCTGTGTGTGGCACTAGAAGAAACATGAAGAATATGCCAAAGCTGAAGTTATTTAAGAGATTAAAATGGATAATTGTTTCAATATGGAGTGTGTTACACACACAGGATGAAAACCTTTATTTAATTTGGATTGTTATAAAATACCATACTTAAAAGTCAATTTACAGTCTTTGTCAGCAGGCACACCCAAAATACAAGAAACTTCTTTTTTAAATACATGTAAGACTTTTTAGCACAAAAGGGACTATTTTGACCATCAGTGAAGGGATGTAAGACAGCCAACTTCACAATGAAAGGATGCTAGCATTGTTGTATTTGGATAATTCACATTCTGTGAAGCAGAAACATCTTCATGTTAAATGAGGGCTGGCTTTTAACTACTATCACCCTGTACAAATGCTGAGGAAAGACAGAAAAATTTATTCAAGCCATCTGTAAACAAGGCAAGCCCAGGGAACGTGTGATAAACCTGTACGGTTTGAAATATGTAATATACTCTATTTGAAAACAGAAAGCTATTTCAAGATGCTGCACTCAAGTGGGACTTGCCACAAATGAACCTCAACCCTCTCAGTTTTTCCCCCTGAGGGGTTTCAATGTCTTCTGAAATAATGTACAGCTACATGGCTGCTAATCACAACACTCTAGGCTCCTGCAAAAATGATGCCTTCATAAGCATGTTCAAGAGAAGAAGGGAAAAAGTCCATTGATTTATGAAAGCAGGTATTTATATAGTTTACCACATAGCATTTACCAGGCAAAAGATGGAAGGGGGAAAATACATACCTTTGAGATTTTTTTTAAAAACTGGTATAGTTTCAATACTTTGTATAATTAATCATTAACTGGTTTGTAAACAGACAAAATATTTAATTTTTCTTGGCCTTCTTTCTTTTCCTTCCAATTATATCATACTCAGTTCATCTACAGTAATAAAATATCTATAAATTTCCTGTTCCATACATAAAATTTCCTTTTACTTTTCAAGAGATTTTTTTTCACTAAATATCAACTACAGTAAACTCAATAGCACCAGACACTTTTGAAAACAGTATATGTAAATACATTTAATTTTATTATTTTCATAGTTATTGTCTGAAAAGAGAGAAGATTCCTATTATGCTGGTCATCTAGTTTATCTAGTTTTGGACAAAAAATGGAATATCTCAGAAGCTAATGAGAATGCCCAAACTGTAATATCCATAATAATGCAAGTATGAAATACTTATCTAGTTAAATATTGCAAAGTTATAATGGTTTTAGCTCAGTAATTTCTTATTCATTACACTATTTATAATGCCCCTAATCAGTAAACATAAAAGTAAAAAACGGGGCTTCCCTGGTGGCGCAGTGGTTGAGAGTCCGCCTGCCGATGCAGGGGACACGGGTTCGTGCCCCCGTCTGGGAAGATCCCACATGCTGTGGAGCGGCTGGGCCCGTGAGCCATGGCCGCTGAGCCTGCGCATCCGGAGCCTGTGCTCCGTAACGGGAGAGACCACAACAGTGAGAGGCCCGAATACCACAAAAAAAACAAAAAAAAAACGCAAAAAAAGTAAAAAATGTATTCATTCTTTACTGTGTACTAACTATGGTGAAGGAACTTTTAGGTTCTGAGACCAAAGGGATCACAAGGACACGGCTTAGGGAATGGTTTACCGATTATACTTTAAGACATGGAAGGATTCGATTTTAAGGCACTCATACTTAGTAAAGCTAACTATGTATCAGTCCGTGGCAGTATTTTGCAAAGATGCCCATAACAATATCTTCCATCCACAATGCTCTTCTGGGATGAGAACCTGCTATCCCTCCATCGAGAGAAGGAGTTTAGTTCTAAGTTCCTGAGTCTGGGTGGACCCTGTGACTGCTCTGACCACAGAACGTGGCAGAAGTGAGACTGTGCCAGTTCTGAGTGTAGCTCTTAACTGGCCTGGCAACTTCCTTTCCCTGCCACATAAGAAGTGCCACTCCGCTGAGATCGCCATGTCACGAGAAGCCTGGGCTGTGGTGGAGAGCCCCTGGAGGATAAGACTCCATAAGGAGCCAGAGAGAGGTCACGGAGCACTGAAACGTCAGGCATATAAGTGAAGAAACTCACTTCAAAGTTGATCTCACAGCCCCAAAGACCAGAGGAAGCCATGTGGGTTGGCGATGAATTGCCCAGGTGAATCCTTTCAGAATTCCTGACTCATGGAGTTGTGAGTAAAACAAAACAGTTTTAGGTGATTATGTTTTAGTGTAATTTGTAGGCAGCAATAGAAACAGGAACTTAGGGACTATGCTAGAAATTCAGCTAAATAAAATAGATATGTTCCTTGCCTGAAGGGGCTTAGAGTCTAGCGGAGGAGACAATTAATTAAATACGCAATGGTAATGCAGTATTCACAAAGCTCCACGACAGAAGATATCTAGGGCACGGTGGGAACACATAGAATTGGCTTCAATCTCAGAGCTGGGACGTCAGGGAAAGATTCTAATGAGAGCATCTGCCATTTAATCGTGGATCTAAAGGATATGTAAGTGTTAGCTCCAAAAAAAGAGAGGGGATAATGGTGTCCCAGGAAGATGAGAAGGCAAGTGGTAAGACCTCAAAGTGGTTGAGAGTGAGGCAGGAGATAGATGGGCCCCAGGCTGAGCGCCTGGAGTTTGTCCCCTGTGGACAGATATACCAAGATGAAGACAATAGCAGGAGGGAGGAGAAGCTGAGCCCTGCCCAGATGAGAGATAAAGAGACCACATATTCCTCATTCTCCAAGTCAAGGAGACCTTCCCGACTACACACACACAGAAAGGCTCCTTGAAGGACAAAAATGCAGGGGGGGCGCCACCCCATAGTAAGCAATGTCAACCTACCCACAGGCCTCTTCGCTGGAATCCATCTTGGCTAAGAGATGGGCACGCACACATGGGAGGACCCTGAAATAAACCAAATACTGACTCAGAGCCAGGCAAAGCAAGATGATTGGCCAAAGGAAACCTGGAAGAAATGCCCCACGTAAGAGATTCAAACTACCACGAGGGTGCAACTCTCTCTCTGAGCCCGCCTGTGTGTGCCTATTCACACGTACTCTTTTTCCCTCTAATAAACACTTCACTTGTTTCACTACTTTCTGTCTCTTTGTGGAAATTTATTTGTCCCTGGCCTTGCCACTGGCCACTGGTCCCTGGTGGTCTAGTGGCTAGGATTCAGCGTTCTCTCTGCTGCGGCCTGACTTCGGTCTCTGGCCGGGGAACCGAAATCCTTCTTCAAGCTGCTGCAGGCTGAGGCCACCCAAGATCAAGAGCACTGGTCATTCCAGGAACTGGAAGAAACTTAGAGTAAAGGCAACAGGAACAGGGAGGGGGGGAGTGGCAATGGGTAGGCAAAGGAAGGCATGCAGCGGTCAGGTCACAAAGGGCCTTGATTGCTACATTAAGGAATCTTGCCTTTATTCTAAGGGAAATGAGAAGTCATTGAGAGATTTTAAGCAATGGAGAGACTTGATCAGTGTCGCATTTTAGGAAAATGCCTCTGCACAGTCTGCAGCAAGAAGATTAGATTGAAGAAAGGGCAAGGCTAAAGGCAACAAAGACCACTTATGGACCATTATAGTAATACAGGCAAGAGAAAATGGCTGCAGGAAGTAGGGAAGTGCCTTTATGGCTGGAGATACATGTATTGCTCTGAGTGATATTCAAGCAGTAAAAATCTGCAGGAACAGGTACTTGGATATAAGGGTCTGATTCTCTAGAATGAAATCTGTAGAGAAATACCTGGCCATCTTTAATGAGCGCATCATGAGGGGAGCGGCAGGATGATGAGAAACAGAAGTCATCTACTGATGGGGTAGGCATCCAAATAGGTTAAAGGTTTGAGAAGAGGCTTGACTCAAAGACTTAGAGATGGGAATTACAGCATTAGATATAGTATCAAAAAGGTGGACATGACTTAAATGCCCAATATTAAGGAATTGTTTAAATAAATTGCAGTATACATTTGTTTAACGTGAGTATCTAAACTGTAATTGGCATGGAAAAATTCACTGTTCAGTGAAAAAAATACCTTATAAAATTATATTGGCATATCACAAATTCAAAGCAGTGTGAGTACATGTAGAGACAAAGAACAGAAAAGATCTTTACTGAGTTCTTTTTTTGTTTGTTTGTTTTGCAGTACGCGGGCCTCTCGCTGTTGTGGCCTTTCCCATTGTGGAGCACAGGCTCCGGACGCACAGGCTCAGCGGCCGTGGCTCACGGGCCTAGCAGCTCGGCGGCATGTGGGATCTTCCCGGACCGGGGCACGAACCCGAGTCCCCTGCATCGGCAGGCAGACTCTCAACCACTGTGTCACCAGGGAAGCCCCTGAGTTCTTAATGGTGACAATTTCTGACAACATAGATCATTGGTACTTTTGTATTTTCATTTTGTTTCTATGTATTTTCAAAAATTTCTATGGTAAACATGTAGAATATACCTTCAGCATAAAAGAGCAGTAATAGTTTTTTGTTTAATGGGCTTTCATCTACTTCATATTAGTGCCCAGTGTTATTAATATTGTACCTTCATAGACTGAAAGTCATACCTTTTAAAAAAAGGCTGAATGTAGTCAAAGAGGATTTTGAGGGCAGATACCCAATGCATTTCCCAATTACACCTGTTCACTTTGAGTTCACCCCCACCAAAACAGCAGGGAGTCAGTCAACTCCTCTAGTATCAGATTCCATCCATCAGATACTTACTGAAGAAGGCTTTGTGGAACTCAATGACGTGAGTAGGACTTGAGCTCTGCTCTCAAAGAGCTTTTAATTTAAATAAGGAAACAGATGCAAACAGCCAATGCTAATGCAACGTGAAAACCTGATTAGTGTGGTAGCAGAGCTGTGAACAGACCACTGTCAAGAGTAAAGAGAAAGATTAGTTAATTTTTGCCAGGCAACAAGAAGAAAGTTGCACAGGCGGTGCATTTGAACAGGACTTGGAAAGATGAGAAGTGTTCACCAGGCAATCAAAGAAACAATATGTACCAAGACGCATGTGCTTAGTGAGGGCGCTAAGGATTTTGGGGACAGTCATGAAAGGCAAGAGCGGCCTGCCCCTCCTGCTAGCCCTCTGTGGGCCGGAGAGTGGCATTGCTGACAGGCTGTTGGTGAGTTTAAGACAACAGGGAATTTCAAACAGACTAATTAGAAAAGAGGGTGTGTGGAGGGGTTGGGAGGGAAGAGGTAAGTAAAGGAAAAAGGATTGTTAAAGGCTTTGAATACTGGGCTAAACGTAAGAGCTGACTCTGAATGGGGAGTAACATTACCAGACTGGGGGGTAAAGTAAGATAATGTGGAGAGTGGACACAAAAGGGGAGAGAGAAGAAAAGTGGTGGTCAGGTCAAGGATGTAGCAATATTTCAAGAGACAGGGACTGAGGGCCTGCCCTGGGATTCTAGGAATGGAAACATAGGAACAAAATCAAGAGATATTTTGGAGTTAGAAAAGAAGGGGCTTGGTGAATAACTTACTTTGGGGAATGGTAGGAAGATAACAGAAGAAATCAAACTATAAGATAATTACACTGATTTCAAAATCACAATTCTTTGTGATTTTTTTGCCTATTCCCTTGGCTCTTTTATTTTTAATATGTTGGTCAAATAAATAAGGATTAATGATTCTAAACAAGATAGCCAATAAAGGAGGAAAAGGAACAAGTTTGAAAGGTCAAGTGCAAAGAAAAAGAATTTGATTTCAGACATGTGTAGTCTGAGATGTTCAACTGAAAATATCACGGTAGTGCTCAAGAAAAAGGGCTGGGCTGGCGAAATCAATGCGAAAGCCATCAGAATATAAGTAATACTTGAACCAAGTGTAAGGATGACAGCATAAGGGTGAGGACAGTAGGGAACTAATATTTGTTGAATACTTATCCTGCTTTAGATACTTTATATACACGATTTCATTTAATTCTCACAAGAAATCAGAAAATTGTTATCACTGCAGAAAGCGTAAGTGTAATAAAGACAGAGAAGCCTCTAGACTGACGATTAAGAGGTTACCTTCCGAAGCCTGATGGAAGCAAAATGGTATAAGCCAGCATACAGGGGGCTGAGGTGTGAAAAAGAATTAGGAAGGTAGAAGTGATTAAAGAATCCTACAGGGCTTCCCTGGTGGCGCAGTGGTTGAGGCAGATGCAGGGGACACGGGTTCGTGCCCCGGTCCGGGAGGATCCTGCATGCTGTGGAGCGGCTGGGCCCGTGAGCCATGGCTGCTGAGCCTGCGCGTCTGGAGCCTGTGCTCCGCAACGGGAGAGGCCACAACAGTGAGAGGCCCACGTATCGCAAAAAAAAATAATAATAATAAAAAAGAATCCTACAGAGTAGGAGAGAAAAAGAGCAGGGTGACTGGAAGGGGAGGCTAAGGAAAGTTTAAAAAGTAGTAAGGTATATACACTACCATGTGTAAAATAGCTAGTGGGAACGTGCTATACAGCACAGGAAGCTCAGCTCGGTGCTCTGTGATGACCTAGATGGGTGAGATGGGGGGCGCTGGGAGGGAGGTCCAAGAGGGAGGGGATATATGTATACATATAGCTGATTCACTGCATTGTACAGCAGAAACTAACACAACACTGTAAAGCAGTTATACTCCCCCCAAAAAAGCAGTAGGGTTAACAATGAAGAGAAAGGATTGAATGAAGAGAAAGAGGCTGAAAAGTCAAGATAGATAAGCTGCTTTTTGATAGTGATCAAGAAAGGTGAAGAGGATGACATAAGGAACACAAAAGAAGAGCTGGCCAGGAAGACTGGGTGTACCACTTGTAACACAGAGGAGGATGGTGAGGAAATAGGTAATTTGAAAGAATGAGAAAAGAATGTTGAGGTATTTCAGAGCTAACAGCCTCTATTAGCGTCTCATTTTCTCCGAATAAGAGTGGCAGAGATGCTTGTGACCTTAATAGGGAAAAGAGATGCCTTATTTATTCTCAATCTTCCTGAAGTTCCATGAGTTAATAATACTAAAGTTAAATGTCTGGCAATCCAACTTCCCCCTTGCCACACAGAAGAAAATTTAACTGCTTCCTTCATTTTAGAGAGTATATGAGTTAAATATGGCTATAACCTCTTACTCGTAGAATAGTTAATAAACACTGCAAATTCTATTTTAACCTACAGAATTCAAGCAGCATAAACCAGAATTTGTTATTCATTCAAGAATATTGAAGGAGATCTTCTGGGGCAAATAATATACTCAGTTTCAAATGATATTAGGAATACAGAAAGTAATATATATGTAATGTGTCAAGGGCAATAAAATAGTACAAACAAGATCATCAATAGTGAGAGAAGTGCTGACATGATGCAGCAATAGCTTTTATGTGGTAGAAATGCCAAGTGAAGGATTTGTGCAAAACAAAAATGTACTCGTTAGCAATGCTGAACATATAGGTTAAAGAAAGTCTAGGAAACACACATGCACACACAAACACACACTACTAAGTAGCTTGGACAAAAGGACTGCAACCTAACATTCAATCAAAATAAATGTACCTGAGTCAACACAAAATGAATATACCAAGTTCATGCTTCTGTAACATTACAGCTATGAAAGAACAAATCATTCTGCAGACTTAATTTTAAAAGACAGGAGAGGGACTTCCCTGGTGGTCCAGTGGTAAAGAATCTGCCTTCCAATGCAGGGGATGAGGGCTTGGATCCCTAGTCGTGGAACTAAGATCCCACATGCCTCGGGGCAACTAAGCCTGTGCGCCACAACTACTGAGCTCGTGCGTCTCAACTAGAGAGCCTGCTTGCCACAAACTACAGAGCCCACGTGCCCTGGAGCCCACGCGCCACAACTAGAGAAGAGAAAACCCGCACATCACAACTAGAGGGAAGCCTGCACGCTGCAAGGAAGACCCCACGCAGCCAAAAAAAAAAAACAAGTTATTAAAAACAAAAAGTAAAAGGAGAAAAATCTATTCTTCACAGACTAAAGAAGTGATATGCCCATGCATAAAGAAAACTAAAATACAAAATCATCAATAAAATGTTACAAGATTAGCAACCCATATATTTACTACATGATCTCCACCTGTTTATGAATGCAATTATCATAAGTGGGTGAGAATTAAGGCACATTATTTTATGGTTGCAAGTTCACTGGGATCAATTAATCTAATGTTCTGATCAACAATATTACTTGATATCTAATTACCAAGGCATACTGTGTGATGATACTGGAAAAAAGCCCCATGTGACCTGAAAATTACTTCATGTAATAGCATTCTGTAAATGCCACTTAGGAGTGGAAATTATCTGATTTGTCAGTAAAGACTGGTAGCAACGTACCTCCTGTCGGGTTGGTGCTGCATGTGGCCGATCTCCTCTGGACAATCCTGTAACATGGGCTGGAGTTCTTCCTGTGGAGAGGGGGTCAGAGTGGCAGTGGACTGATGGCTGTAAGACACGGCAGCTGGAGAAGAAGCAGCTCCCCGCACAGGAGGAGTGGGGCCTCGTTCATCTTCCTCCTCTTCTAGTTCACCTTGTTGCAAATACATCCTGGCTGGTGGCACAGGACATGGCATTTCTTGGTCATAGCTAAAACAAATTATAAGAACACTTAGATTGACTTCAGGTTATTCAAATAAACTATTTGTATAGTTAGTGAAATATCAACTTTGGATTGCTTTTGAAATCTGAATCTTCCGGCCACGTTAAGAAGGTATTGTTTAAAAAAATAGTTCACTGTCATAAATGTGTGTGAATTGTTATATATAACATTTTTTTCTCTGAGGGATTACAATTTAATTGGCTCATTACAGGCTCTGAGAAGTCATGCAATAAAGAAATCTATTTAACATAGTTTAATTTAGTAAACCCCCAAAGTGTTTGATATATTCTATCCCTCCAACTCAACATGATCTCTAAAGGATGACTCAAGGACGGTCTTGCAAATAATCCAAAGATGATATGCTAACCTCTGTGAAAAATTACTCTTGAAAATCCCTTCAGAGGGAGGTACATTGGAGATCAAGTTATTAGTCCAATACAACCTACTTTTCCTCTAAAATTATAATAGATCACTATTTCTTCAGTTGAGCACAAAATAAAGTACATAGTACTTTGTAAAGTACATGGCTTGCATTTAGGATGCTGAATGAAAAACACAATAAATAATCAATAAACAATAAAATGTCCCTTCTACTCCTCTGCTAGAGCTGTGTGGAAGCTCTAAATGGATCTGGGGAACATTCATGACTTTCTCTTTTACCTCAGGGCATATGGTTATTAATTAGAATGGGTAACTTAATGCATTATATAAATTGTGTTCATGCTACCCCTCTCTCTTGTTCATTCTCCACCACCTGACTTGTTTACCAGAACTTAGGAAAGTTGATGCTCATATAACATGATTTCTTTGTATCTTCTTTAACTGAACTAATCCTACCATATTCCTCTTGGACACTTTTTCCTGTGTTTCCTAGGTATCTTGTATTCATCCTGACATTTCTCTCTCTCTTCTACCTCAAACTGTTCCCCAGTTCATTTCTATTCTACTTCTAAAAAAAAATCTCTAAAATCGATTCCTTTTTCTCCATCCTCACATTGTTTCCAAAATTACTTTATTATAATATGCATCACTCTCTGGTTATTCACCTGCTTTAAAGTAATAAATGGCTCTTTAATTGCCTAGAGGATAAAATACGAGGACCTAAACAAGGCATTCAAGTACCTGTATAATCTGGCTTACACTTGCCTTCCCAGCTTCCTCTCACTCTCTACCATGTGTTTCATATTAGTTCTCATGTTAGTCCACATCCCTCTGTGGTCTCAATGTCCAAAAAACCCCTCCTCTTGATTGAGAAACTTCTCATTCGTTAAGCTCAAAAACAAAAGCAGCGGGCTTCCCTGGTGGCACAGTGGTTGAGAGTCCGCCTGCTGATGCAGGGGACACGGGTTCGTGCCCAGGTCCGGGAAGATCCCACATGCCGCAGAGCGGCTGGGCCCGTGAGCCATGGCCACTGAGCCTGCGTGTCCAGAGCCTGTGCTCCACAACGGGAGAGGCCACAAGAGTAAGAGGCCCGCATACCACAAAACAAAACAAAAACAGGAAAGCTTCATTCTCCTCAGAATCAGCCTTTCTTTTTCGGGCACAGCTGCATCCCTTGTTTTTTATTTTTTGTTAAACTATATCGACTTATTTCATTTTATTCCTATTTTTGGTGGACTAAAATAGTAATGAATGTTGTTAATATAGCCCAGGAAATGAATGTTTTAAAATACAGCCAATCCTGGTTATTTGCACGTTCCATATTTGCAGATTCATCTACTTGCTAAAAAATGTTTGTAACCCAAAGTCAATACCCATAGCACTTTTGCGGTCATTCATGGACATGTGCAGAGAGGCAAAAAATTTGAGTCACCTGACGCATACATTCCTAGATGAGGTCAAACAAGACAACACTCCACCTTCTTGTTTCAGCTCCTTTTCATGGCCTATAGTGCCATGTTGTTCACTCTCTTTTTTTTTCTTTTTTTTTGTGTTATGTTGATGAGTTCCCTGTTTAAAATGACCCCCAAGTGTAGTGCTTTAGGGATGTCTAGGGTTCCCAAGGGCAAGAAGGCTGTGATGTGCCTTAATGGAGAAAATATGTGTATTAGATAAGCCTTGTTCAGGAATGACTTACAGTGACATTGGCTGTGAATTCAATGTTAGTTAATCAACAATACATATTAAATAGGGTGTCTTTAAACAAAAACACACATAAAACAAGGTTATGTATGGATGGACTGACAAAAATGTTGTGACCAGAGGCTTGCAGGAACCTAACCCTGCGTTTCTCCTAGGAGCATGGCACAGTACTCGCTAATTCAGTGACTGGAAAATTAAAGTACAGAGACTTTGTTTCCTGGCATAGTTGGAACTGTAAAACTGTGTTCTGTTTTGTTTTTGTTTTTTTGTGGAGGATGAAAGAACAATGTCTTCATTTCTATAATAGTCATTAAAAAGACTATTTTCAGGTCGATTTGTATTTTTTGTGTTAATTCTCCACCGATCACACTAGTGAAGCTGCTGTTTTGTTTTGCTGGGCGGGACCATGTCCAGTTCTACAGAATCTGGAGTGAGGAAGAAGCACGCTCACTTCCTAATTGTGGATAATCGTGTGGATTATTTATACTTGTAAAATCCTTGAGAGAGACAATTCAATAAGCTTAAATTTCTACAGTTTTCAGTAGAATGTGATAATATCTAAGAAGAAACAGTTTTCAGGATACTGTGGCTGTGGTATAAATCCATACAATTATTTTATGAAAATTTAGAGATGTGCAACAGAAGTTCTGATATTTGAAAAATACAAAATCATATACAGAGAGTGATATATATGTGATCTCATATAAATTCATATATATTCATGATCATATGTGTAAACTATGTGTATACAATGTAAAATATTTTTAAATATAAATATGTAAACTATGTGTGTGTATAGATGTGTGTGTGTGTGTGTGTGTGTGTGTGTGTTTGTGTGTGTGTGTATTCAACTCATGATTCTTAGTTCCAAAAGAAGCTTCCAAGATGCAAATTCCTTTTTCTGGCAACACTGAGGAAGGTTTTTAAGCTGTGCTGAGCTATCAGTAGCTCAGAGACAAATGTTTTATTCAGAGACAGATGTTCATGGACCCTAGGAGTCAGTCTCCCTTGGTGATCGAGTTTAACAATTACTTAACATGGGTTTAAGGAATCATATTATTCCACTTACCTCTGTTCTAAATCCCTCTTACCTTTCATCTACAGAAATACTGTACTCTTCACTAGCGCTCTGAGGTGGATGCACCGGGGGAGGAGGAAGCAGGTCTGCCCAGTTCATGCCACCTTGTTTTGGTACCTTGGGTGTCCGTGCCCCTTTCTTGTGCCCTTGACTCCCTTGAAAAGAAATAAAATGCAAGTCTTTTACTTCTGGACTTTAAATCTTTTCTATTATCCACAGGTTAATTATTTTCTGTAAATATGACCTTATGATTCATATATATATAGAGATAAACACACTCTTCTTCATTAATTTTAAACAGCACTTTGTACGACAGAAGACGCAGAATATTGCCAAGTTTAACTGCAAAATAAACAGGGAAAAAGCAATAAAATCATAAATGAATTTCACAAGTCATATCATTAATAGTGATCTTCTTACAGCAATTAATTGCATTATGGATTATCATCTAAAACAAATGAGCTGAAGACATATTTTCTGAATTGCCTTTCTATTATTTAATTGCTGGAACCTAAAATACAATATGATACAGATGCGATCTATTACATTTCCACTGTTGCATTAAATCACTGAGTATATATAATTTGTACTTGTCCATTGAAGTGTTTTAGGCATAATGAATTTATTCGTTTTTGTCAGAAAGGCAGGTGCAGGTGAAAGTAATTGCTGGAAGAACTAATATATCTAACAACAAAAGAAGCAGAAAAATGATTTTTAAAAAGGAACAGAAATGGGGCTTCCCTGGTGGCGCAGTGGTTGAGAGTCCGCCTGCCGAGGCAGGAGACGCGGGTTCGTGACCCGGTCCAGGAAGATCCCACGGCTGGGCCCGTGAGCCATGGCTGCTGAGCCTGCGCGTCTGGAGCCTGTGCTCCACAACAGGAGAGGCCACAACAGGGAGAGGCCCGCGTACCGCAAAAAAAAAAAAAAAAAAAAAAGGAACAGAAATGTTTTTAGCCACTGTTTCTATAAAATTATGGCTTAGAGTGAAATAATGTTGCTTGAACATTCTTAGACATTCAGAATAGCTCAATTATCCAAGTTCCCCAGTGTTCTGATATTAGATTTGGCATATTCTTTAAACATAGGTAGCTGCACATTTTGGTGTATTCATTCTAAAATAATTTTTGGTCAAAAGATATCTGGGGATAAAATGGTCTTTATCCTCCTCCTCCAATATGATACATTTTAGATTCTTATGTAAATTATAGACAATGAGTCTATAATTATTTTTCTCATATGATCCCTTAAATTCAGTGAATTGTCTTGATTTTTTTTTTTAAACCTTTCTGAAACAGCTCCAAGTTACATGGTACATGAAACCAAGTCTGAGTACATTCAGTGAGCCTTATTTGTTTTTAAGTCACTTGGAAATTTTCTAATGGCAGTGTTTGTTAAGCCAGATGTTCTTGCACTGGTATGTTACTGCACCAAGTGTGGGCTGAGGGACATGCTGTTATTCATAAATTATGACGGTCAGGCTTCTGCTTATGTGTCTCCATTCTCTCTTCCTCCACTCAGTTGTCCTGTATTGGAATGGCTATGCATGTATTGTGGAGTTGACTATCCCCAGAGCCTTCCTCTTGACTTCCTGGCATACATCTACTGTAACAACTCCGTCTGTCCTGAAAGGCCTAACATCACAAATCTCTCCTACACTTAATTTAATTGCTTCATTCTCTCCCCTAATTACCATCAGATTTCACATCTTTGTATCTTTTTACCACATATGTATCTAAGCTGAGGGATGAAGAAAGTCAATTGAATATTAACAACCTAGAATCATTTTTTTTCCATTAAGACATGTTTTTCTCTTTAAGTGGCTAAGAATTCAAAGAAAAAACACCATGAGATATCAAATATGAAAATATTTCATATACTTTTCCCAAGAGAACATCCTTGAAAATTTTCCCTTAATTTTAGGGTTTACTTACTTCGAAAAAGAAAAAAAAAGTTGTTTGATAAGATTTGATTGTTAAAAAAAAAATCAAACCATATATAGTAAAACAAGAGTAGATCTAGAAAGGTATAGGAGCTATTTCTAAGATCCTTAATTCAAATAGAAACAATTTCAATCAGTGACAAAACACAGCCTAGAAAATGCCAAATCAGCATGCCTTAGTAAAATGCAAATACCATCTCCATTACAGAAGAGAGTTAGAGACATTTGGCTAAAAGCACCTACCAGCAACTTTAATCCAGTTGCTAGGAAGTAATATTTCTATCCTCTCCTGGAGAAACAAACTAGAGTCAAGATCAATTGGTTTTGTTCTCATTGTGGTATGACTTGTTGTGGTGCCACATGTTAGTTCTAATAATGAACCGTCTTTAATTAGAAAAACAGGACTTAAGTACCAGCAAGCTCACATCTGCAACCCCTATCAGGAAAACAGCTGGCAAACAGCTGCAACAGCATGAAGACCACAGGGAAGAGGCTTCAATGTGGCTTCTGAGGCACTTAAAGACTGAAGTTGGGAAGTTGCTTTACGAGGTTTTAGAGCAAGAACTGAGTGAGGGATAGTAGAGAGATTATAAACTGAGGCAGGTTCCAACTGTACCTAAATCTCATGATATTATCGCTTAGGTTTTTGATTCTGCTCAAGTGTACTCAAATTTTATATGCTTTAATAGCCTTCCTTCAAATGGTAACATATTTAGCAGATTAACTATATGTGCAACATTTTTAAGTTATATTTTTGCTGAGATGGAAAAAAGTTTCAACTGCCTTTAAAGATTAAGTCATGCTTCTGTTTTTTTTTTTTTTTTGCGGTACGCGAGGCCTCTCACTGTTGTGGCCTCTCCCGTTGCGGAGCACAGGCTCCGGACACGCAGGCTCAGCGGCCATGGCTCACGGGCCCAGCCGCTCCGCGGCATGTGGGATCTTCCCGGACCGGGGCACGAACCTGTGTCCCCTGCATCGGCAGGCGGGCTCTCAACCACTGCGCCACCAAGGAAGCCCCCATGCTTCTGGTTTTAATAAAGGTTTTTAACAAGGAGGAAAATAGGAGCCTCAATCTTTGTTACCAAATAGAACATAAAAAAATGGTAGCACAGGGAGATCAGCTCGGTGTTTTGTGACCACCTAGAGGGGGGATAGGGAGGGTGGAAGGAAGACACAAGAGGGAGGAGATATGGGGATATATGTATATGTATAGCTGATTCACTTTGTTATACAGCAGAAAGTAACACACCGTTGTGAAGTAATTATACTCCAATAAGGATGTTAAAAAAAAATGGTTTAGTGAGTGAACAGTCCCTCCAATTGCAGAGACAAGACCCATCCCTGGAAGATTCAAATCATATAAAGTGATTAGACATGTCATATACACACATCAGATCATTAGCATTCAAGTTGTAATCTTGAAATGTACCATCCTTTTAAAGGAGAGATTGGCTTTCTCCTTGGTTTCCCTTACTTACCAGATGTACTACTGCCCCGGTCTGAACTATTGTAGGATCCTCCTGTATTCTGGTCATATGATTGATTATACGGGATAGTTGGAGGAATTGTGTCATTTGCTCGATAATCTAGACATTTCAGATGGGAAAAAAAGTAAACATTTATTTTGGTGCCTCAATCATTTACCAACGATTAAGCTTTCAAACTATCATGTTGATCACCTGCTAAGATGTACATAAGTGTTCAGAATGAAAGGTCAAGAAAAAAGATCAAGATCTTTAAACATGTCTCCTTTAAGATTTATAAAATACAAACTCATTGCATCATCTTCTACACATGAACCGGAATGAATCCTACCAGGGACTATTTCTTCTTTTAAAATACTTATAAGTTAGCTAAGGCAGAAATCAGATTTGTTTGACTTCTTATCTTTAAAAATATAGTAACAAAATAATTTTAATAACAAGAGATCAGGAAAATGTCATGTGTGTGAATCATTAAAAAAAATAAAATAATAAAATAAAACATAAAACTGAAACTTGCCAGGAAGGTTATATCTAATAAAAAATATATCCATGTTAAGAAGATGAAGTATCTCAGTCTCCCACAAATGCTTCTGCTTACTTAGGCAGAGGTGAAAATCCAAATGATAAACTCACCACTGGAACGTACTGAGTAATAATCTGTCAGGCTAGCTGCATTCCAGTGACTTTATTATACTTTGACGTACCAAGTCTGTTTATAAGCAGTATAAACAATAAATCAGAGCTCTGAAATACTTGTACAGAGGACTGTGAGACCTTTCCAAAGTCCACAATAAAGCCATATACTATACAGGAATAATATGACAATAGTTTGAATTCCCACTGTAAACTTTACAATTACAGAAACTGTCCTATTCATCTTTGTCAGTCTTTGTCATGAACTCATATATTATGCTAAGTGAAATAAGTCACACAGAGAAAGACAAATATTGTATGATATCACTTACATGTGGAATCTAAAAAATACAACAAGCTAGTGAATATAACAGAAAAGAAGCAGACTCACAGATATAGAGAAAAAAGTAGTGGTTACCAGTGGGGAGAGGGAAGGGGAAGGGGCAATATAGGGGTGGGGGACTAACAGTTGCAAACTATTATTTATAAAATAAGCTACAAGGACACATTGTACAACACAAGGAAAATAGCCAGTATTTTATAACTATAAATGGAATGTAACCTTTAAAAATTGTGAATGACTATATTGTACACCTGTAATTTATATAATAGTGTACATCAACTATACTTTGAGAAGAAAAATGGTTAAAAAAATAAATATTTATTGAATTGGGCTATTATACCAATCAAATGTTTCCTTAAACTGGGAAAAAAAAGCAAGATAACTGTATTATTAAATTAAAACATATAACGCTAACTTAAATGAAATGTTTGTCTTAAGTTATCTTTTTGCAGTCTCCAACTGTGATAAGTTGTTCCCAACTCAAACCTAAAAAAAAAAGAAATCTGTGTTTCCAATTATCTGTAATTAAATGTATTCTTTACCTGGACACTCATACACAATTGTCCTGATCTATTCAAATCGGAGCAATTCCTTTATTTCCAGAGGTCTAACTTTACAAATCATGTTATTAAAGCAGGAGTCTGAGGGACTACAGAGAAATCAAATACCTATCTCTTCCAACTCACCCATATTGTAACAGAGAAACATTCCCTTCAGGCCATAAAATATTATTCTGCTGCAACAAGTTAATACTAAGAATTTATTTTAGGTTCTATCGTGACAGACTTCAAATCAGGTTACCCAAAGAAATTTAAGTTCTGAAATCATACATTGCAGCAGTCTTAGTAATCACATGAGGTAGGAGAAATATAACAAACTGAACCGCTTCTCCAGTTCAAGTTTAATTTAATTATTTTTCTTCAGTTTGATAAAAAAGCCATTCGTTTATATGACCATGTAGAAGCAATTATCTTCCATTCTCGAGTGGAAAGAATGGGAGAGTCTATTTATTTAAAATGTGAGGTATTGTGATGGTTGTACCTCTGCCTTATGAATAAAAGATTGTCCTGAGCCATCCCTCACCTACGATTAAATTTAAATTAATCTCAAACCATTTGAAAATAGTTATATATTATTCTAAAGTCAATATTCCAAGGTTATTGTTGTGCTAATTAACTTCTTGACACTGGAAATTTTGAAACCAAAGAAATAAGAAAACCTTAGCGACCAAAGAAAGATTTCACACGCTAGTTGCAGACAAGCTTCGGCATGTAGTGCTGAAGGGTTAAGGATGCCAATACAGAAAAGGATGGGAATAAAGGCAAGGCTCTTCACCTTTGTTCAGTTTGTTTTGCTCCATGATGTTATACTGAATTGGTGCCACTTCTTGTTTCTGCTGTCCGGACGGTTTCCAGTGCTTCTCGCTGGAGTCCCCACTGCCATTGTTCATGTTGTTGCTGAGGTTTGACTGGATGAGCTGGGTGGTGGCATAAGGGGTGGGCTGCCCTGATGGATTGACAAAACGCCCATCCTTCAGATTTGGGCTATTGAAGGTTTTCATCTCATTGATTTTGTTACTAAGGTCCACATCACCATAAACAGTTGACTCAGGGAGCATCAGATTTGTTTGTTTGTTATCCAGTTGGTTGTTATAATTTGCTATACAATCAGCTATGTGCAATGGAGAGGAAAAGGAAAAAGTCATTCTGCATGGTTATTCGTTTTCAATTTCCTTGTAAGTAGTTTTGTGAGTCACAGTAAAACTGTTCTATAAAGTATAAATGGGCTTAAATATAATGAATAAAAAGGAGCAAATATTCTTATGTCCTTTCTAAAGAACATAGTCAAATGTTCTTTCTAAAGAAAAATTGAGTGAATAAGAGAGGACACGTAATTTATATGGAGGCTAAATAATTCTGAATTTCTGCTAGTGTTACACAGTTTATAAATAATGCACCCAAATTAAATAATTTTCCTTTAACAGCCCAATTAATGGGAATTGCACTAAAATAATATATACATGAATATCTTTATGTGCCAACTTAACATTTTCTAGTCTGGAGTTACTGAACTATTTGAAGTTACTAGTTAAGCTTATAGGTTAAGAATCCAGACCAAAAAAAAAAAAAAAAAAAAAAAAAACCCTCTGCCCTCAGATGAAAGAACTTGAGATTTCAATATTTTATAAAATAACTCTACTCAAAAAATATGAGGAACAGAGGTAAAGTGACAGTAAATAGTGCTCAGGAGAATTTTATTAGTTTTCTCCCTTGGTCATGCAGGATAATCATTATCAGGAAAAGATGTTATGTAATCATTTTTCATGGTTTCATAATGACACCTCAAGAAGTATAAAATGACAATAATGATGGCAAAATGAATCATAGTAGCAAGGGCAATTTATCAAATAACACGTGAAATAATACCTAATATGTCTAATATTTCACTCTAATTTTCCCTTTCTTTAAATATTTGAGTGAAATAACTAATATATATATATGTATATATATATATATATACATATATATATAGGAAATATTCAAAGCCTGTAGCTGAAAATATTCAAATAGCAGGAACAACTTAAATCATCATTTAAAATTGAAACATTTTTAAAATAAAAAATTAGTCAAGTTATAATAGTAAAAATACCACTATTTTAATTCATAGTGGCTACAACATTAACAGGTCACCTTGAGGATAAGTTTTCAACTGGATATCCTAAAAAATGATAAATTAACACGGTCACTACTAAAGATGTAAAAATGAATATAGTTTTAAGAAAAATCTGCAACTTCTCTATCCTACTGAATTCAACTACCCTGCATTTCAACAACAAATGATCAGGGATCAGGGATATCTGATCAATCTGGCTTTTAGTAATTCTTATTTCTAATTTCTAGGTATTAAGTTTTATATAATAGTGGTTAAACAATATTTTTAATGGCAATATGGTTTTGGCAATCTCGTTTTTCTTTGCTAATCTTTCCATATGAGTAATATCCAATAGAACTCTCTCGGATGATGGACACGCTCTATTCTGCATTGTCTAACATGATAGCCACTAGCCACATGGGGTTAGCTAGCCACTTGAAGTGTGGCTAGTGCAAATGAGGAACTGGATTTTAAATGGTACTTTATTAAATTTAAACTTAAATAGCCACCTGAAGCCAGAGGCTATCATATTAGACAACACAGCTCTACATATTAATTTAAATGGATATTGTCATTTTTCTTTTATTGGGCTCAGCATAATCTTTCTTTTACTTATAATTATGTGAGCACTTCTTCTAGACAACTAGGATATGGACCTCTAGAGAACATGGACTTGGTCACATGGATATGTCATTTCCATATCCATATCCAATGGAGGCTATGATTTGTTCTTTATGGTGCATCACACTTTTTACTTAAATGCCATGTCCTATTTCCCTTTTCCTTAACTCCATTTTACTTCTATAGTCATATATTTTGATTCTTTATGATTCTTTTTATATTTCCTATATTGTGAATGAACGTTAAAAGGTTTTTTGTAAGAATTATTTGTAATTTTCTGTTTTTTCCTTTGCATATTGCATATTCTACATCCGAATTTTACTGTCATGTTTTAGCATGAGATTTTAACGAGCAATTTACCACACATATTTCTGAACCAAAAAGACACAATACAAAATTAGTATTAGTATACACACCTGCAAAAGATATATATTTCTTGTATCTTAGGATTTACTAGTATACTATAAAAATCTAATTTTGAAATTCAGTTAGCTTTCATTTAAAGTTATTTATTACCACCATATAATTATTATTGTTGCTGCTATTAAAAATTTGGTTTACTCAAACTATAGATCTATTGATCTGCTTTATTCTTAAAATCTTTAAAATAAATACTATAAATAACTACAATTAAAATTATAATTACGTACATTCTCATGAAGATGAATACTTTTGTATAATTTCATTTTTCCTTATTTGCTATCTATTCTAGGATTTATATTCTCCATTCTCCCTTTGCATACTGAGAAACATTTTTGGGTGGAGGGTGAGGTGTGGAGATATAGGGATGGAGAAAATATTTGAATCAGGCTAGTTTGCTAAACCATGGTTAATAGTTCATGAAAATGCTGATTAAATTTCATTTTCAGTTTAAGGAGAAGAAAACGAAAGTTATCTCCTCGTGGCTTGTTCCTAACAATGCCAAGCTTGCCTATCAAGCTGTCTCTGTGCCTCTAACCTGGGCGACTATACGTGGTCAGGTTACTGTCGCTGTTTCCATTGCCTGCTGTGCAACAGTTGATGGAGCACTCATTGTGATTGTTCCCAGTATTAGGCCACGTGTCTGCCAGCCATGGCTGCGTGGCAGGTTCACTGATGTTGAGAAGTCCTGGCCTAAAGAAAAAAATATGTATAAAAGCAAGTTTTATATAAGTAGCAAATGATATTTCCTATTCAGAATTCCAGAAAATTCTTCATCTCACTATGCTCACAAATAATTTGGTCAACTATGCCGAAAGATATACTAATTCCTTTTATTTTACAGACAAGGCAACTATAATGTAATGTCGGAGGCATGCCTCAGTTTATAGAGCCATTATGTTGTAAACAGTGAGACAAATATTGTACCATTTGTAATGCTCTACTCCGCCTTCAGTCACAGTGGCTAAAAATCAAACATGGAATCTAAAAAATGTGGATACTTATATTTTGTAGTGTTTTAGTAGCATAAAGAATATTCTCGTTAAGACAGCTTGCATTTCTTAATTTTTGACCCATTAAAAAATAATGATCCTTCTCACAACTTCATTAAAAAATGGAACAAGCTTCTTTACTGAGATAAAGGATGCTTCACAGCAAGCACATTCGCATATTTTTCTTCAAAACCATGTTTCAGAGATAGTGAGTTTGGGGCTCTGTGACATTTTGCAGAGAGCCTCATCAGTGTTTCAGTGCACAGTTCTGTAAGCTTGTCAACATTTTCTGATGGTGACAATGTAAGATGCCTTAAATCCTATATAAACAAAGGAAAGCTACTGAATTAAATCTGGTAAAACGTTGTCCACTGTAAGAAATATTAGCGCTCATGTTTTTTTTTGCACGACAGATGTTAATCCTCTTTCACTGTGCATTGGGAATGCAAAGTACATCAGCAGTTATTAATGGCAGCCCTGGACCACCAGTGCCAGAGACACAGACTGAAGTCCAGGAATGGAAATCCTGAGGTCCTTTTCCAATACTGACTCCATTGGATAATCCAGCAAAAGAGGTGATACGATGCATGATGTACTGTCAGATCCACAATAAACAGACTGGCACTACAGAGTCTGCAAAGATTTTCTTCATGCTTTCATTTTCTTTGCTAAAGTGCAATAACCACACTTTCATTTACCTGGGAAGCAAGAACCTGACATTTCACTCACCATGGTTCCTATGCTGGCATACAGAGAATCAACCGAGGAAACTTTCTACGCAAATGATGGTTATTTGAGGAATAATTCACTTCCAATGAAAAATATGGATTTATAAGTTATATATCTGTATACGTATATGTATATATGTGTGTATACATATATCTGTAATAATAATGAATGTTTACCCTTTGTTTACAATGTGTGAGGCATTGTTCTGACCTTTCTATGTATTAACTCATTTAATCTTTCTAATAATCTACAGAGTAGTTACTATTATTATTCAGATTTTAAAGATTAAGAAACTGAGATACCTGAGAAAGGTTAAGAAACTTGTGCATGGGTACACAAAGTGAGCGAGTGGCAGAGCTGGGATTCAAATCCAAGGAGTCTGTCTGTAGAATCCACACGCTAAGCCAGAATACTATAAACACATATACTGGAGAGTGCTGAAATTTCCTAAAATCCTCAAACATTCTTAATAAAAGGAAGAGTGGGGTAATGTCTGAAGTCTAAACGTTCAGAATAATGCCGTTAAAACTGAATAAATTTACTATTAAAATTGTTGATAAAAATATGCTTTGAAGAGCAATGTTGCTGACCTGTTAAAATGTAAAACATTTAAATGCAAGCTGCATCACAGATACCTGGAGCTTTTGAAATCCATGTTGGTTATAGAAATTCTGCACCTAGTAGTCTATAGCTTTCCTTATTTTCTCGTGAGCTTAAAGTGTGTTATCACTTTTAAAATTATTAAAAATAAATCTCCATATTTGATACTGTAGAAATATTATAGGATGTTTGAAGTACGGGTCAAGCCTGTCTTACATGTTTCAAAAGGAATAGACAAAATTTTCATGCTACGATTCCCTCAGAAAAACACTTTTAAAAGTGAACGTTTTGGGCTTCCCTGGTGGCGCAGTGGTTGAGAGTCCGCCTGCCGATGCAGGGGACACGAGTTCGTGCCCCGGTCCGGGAGGATCCCACATGCCGCGGAGCGGCTGGGCCCGTGAGCCATGGCCGATGAACCTGCGCGTCCGGAGCCTGGGCTCCACAACAGGAGAGGCCACAACAGTGAGAGGCCCGCGTACCGCAAAAAAAAAAAAAAAAAAAAAAAAAAAGTGAACGTTTTGATATCATCAGAGGCTGAAAAGAACTTTTCATATGTATGGGAGCTTTCCAACAGGAAGTAGGATTAACAATTCACATCCTAGCTTTCAGTTCAGACTTTTGTTTGGAATGCTAATTATCTAGGGAAGAAGGTTGAGTCATGATTACTGGCCCATAATGAATCTTAAAATGCCATGGGTATATTTCAGAGAACTCTGAGGAAGTCAAGGTCATATGTAGCTACTCTGATAAGGGTGTTAGGGTCTTTAGAAACTAACAATCTCTCAAGCTATTTTTATGCATTTAAGATGATCTAGTGTGTATGAGACAGATTTAGTTGCCCAAAAATAAGAAATGAAGCAGAAACAAAACACAGTGCTGGTTATAGTGATTAATATATGTCGGAAATATTATATAATGTTACCATATTTTATATATATAAAAATGCAACCATTTTATACATATATATCATATAACATGTTAGTTGTTATACTTTCATGCTAATATATGTGAGTTTTGTCTATTTTTTCCTTGTCTTCAAAAAGATATTATCAGGGAAAGGAAGAGACTAGGGCTCCCAAAAGCCATATTTAATTTCCAGTTTATATTAAGGGGATAGTTTTGCGTCACAAAGGAAAAGAGGACAGATGCACTTAAATAATTACGTGGCAATTACCTTCAATTCCTCTGCTCCTGTTACTCCAGACATTCCAATCACTCACTCCAAAAACAAACAAACCAACCAACCTATTTGAACTCCTAAACCACAAAATAAAATACTGATACTAAAGGGTCCAGGGGCTGGGGAAAATAGTGAAGGGGCCCAGCAGCAAGGGTTGCCTGTAGGCTGTCTCCTCTTTCTTTCGATAGCTTGAAAGAATTCTGAAGCCCAGGAAGAAGCAAGGGATAGAGCTGAGAGCCGTCAGTCCTTCAAAGAGAAGCGAGGCCTGAACTCTTTCTTTCTCACCTCCCACTGCCAGGAAATGTGCTATTGGCATTCTCGACCTGGTTAGCCTGACTTTCCTATGCCTTTCTTCAGGCTTTCTCTGCTGATTCCTGGTTTCTGCTGTGGTTTGGATTTTAACTAGGTTTTCATTGTTTGGAAGAGGAGATCGAGATGTGTGAGGTAAGGAAAACCAATGAATAGAAACAGCCACTTAAGATCCATGATCTGCCACTGGATTACACTGCAAATCCTTTGCCCTTTTTAAGTTGAGAAGAGGTCTCTTTGCTTCCCGCCATCCTCGTTTTCCCTTTTATGTGAAGAGGGAAATTCACAGTTTAGAGAACGAGGAGAGCTCTCAGGTTCTCCTTCTCTCTCAACCTTCTCCTTTATCAGAGGAAAATGTCCAGGGCCCCAAACTCTTCTCTCATCAAGGAATGAACTCAAGTCTTCTGACATTTGTTTACTCGATAACTCATCCCTTCCTTCTTTAGATACTTTTTGGTGATATCTTTCAAAGATCAATAATTCATATATTGAATTTATGGATATAATCCAATAAATTACATTTATTGCATTACAAAAATTCATGCATTTAATTATTGATTAGTAAATCACATAGCCTCTAACTCCAGGATCTCACATTCTATGGTGGGAAACAATCATTTAAGCCAGGAGTTAGAAAACTATTTCTAGAAAGGATTAGAGGTCAACCATTTTAGGCTTCGTGGGACATATATTTTCTGTTTCAACTACTTAACTCTTCCATTGTGGTGGGAAAGCAGTCACAGACAATATGTAAACAAGTGAGTCTGGCTGTATCTTAATAGATCTTTATTTACAAAAACAGGTGTCAGACCAAATTCAGACCAAGAGCCATAATTTGCTGACCCCTGATATAAACAAAAGATAATTGCATTACCTCTTATTAGGTGCTTAACTGTGGTATTTATACAGCACAAAGAGTTCTTGGAGGACACAGCAGGTGAACCTCAGCCAACTAACAAGGGGAAGGGGGACACATTACGGGCTGATGTAATAAGTGCATAGAAGAGAATGCAATATTGGTGATTGGCAGGTGGGTTGACACAGTGGATTGTAGGGGGTGGCACACAGAGATATGAGGAGGGCTACAAGGCCCTAGAGGTTGTGGGTTTCACATGTTCTGTCCAGTTTGGACTTGCTATTTTAAATATGGTGTGTTCTACTGAAACTGGGATCTTCAGAAGCTCAGAGACATGATCCATATTGCATTTCAAAATTTCATTCTGGTTCCAACGGGCAAAGGGAATTAACAGGAAATAGTTGTAATGAAGGTAGATGAAGGCAGGACTGCTGGGAGCAATTTTAACAGATTAGACAAGGGACAAAAAGAGCTTGAAGTGGAACAATACAGCGACAGTGAAGGGAGAAGAAGGCAGGATCAACGAAATGCAGTAATAGATGCAAGAAAGAGGATGACTTGACATTTTGACTTAGGTGTCATTAACCACATGAGTCGGGTGATACAGTGAGGGCTCACAGAGTCTGAGATGCCTGAGGGAACCCAATGTTTAAGAGGTGGCATCAGAGAAGTGAGTACAAGAGTCTGACTCACTGTTCATTCTCTTACCACACTGGATCATGGAACACGCACAACACACATACACAGAACACACACACAAATACACACACACCACACACTCACAGATGGCTAGAAAATGAGACCTCTTCCTAACGCATTCCTGTTGCTCTTACCCTGTTCTGGTTTTTCCAAAGCACTCACCAACTGCTTCTACTATAGAGTTGACTTTTGAAAAAATGTTTATTATTAATCTTCTATCTCCTCTACTAAATGTAACATTCAGAAGGACGGGAACTTTTATTGACTTTGCTCACTGATGTATCCCAGGCAACTAGAACACTGCCTGTCACATTGTAGGTATTTAATAAATAGGTGTGATGAATAAATAAATTTAAAATTGTGTATGTAACTGTCATTTTGAGCACGAACTCTAAGATCTTTATTTAACTGTTGCCTCTATAACATTCCAGCATTTTTTGTCATTTTATTTGGTAAAAAGATCATTTCTATTTGGTATTTAAAATAAATCCATTTCACTGTTATACTATTTTTACATTCAGAAGGTTAATTCTGTATGATGATTTAGCGACCTTTCCAAATGGAACTTTGTAATTTTTCAGTCCTGCTGAAGAAACGAGCATTTGGTACTGAGAGATCCCTGCCATCATTTCCTCCTTGATAATCTGGTCTACCTAGGTTGAAAATTCCTTTACAGCAGAAACTAGACATATTTTATATGTGTGCGCATGTGTGTGTGTGAGAGAGAGAGCACATCTGTGCACGTGCTCATGCACAGAGGCTGGTGCAGAACCCACAGAAGATGCTCAATAAGCATTTTCATAAGATCTGATTAATGAGAAAGCTGAAGTCTACGGTCATGAATATACACATGGAGAGAGGTGGTTATAGCATCAGGTTCCAGATTTATCCACGAGAGAATGTTCTTATGCCAGAGACTGTTTCATGAATGTCTGGGGTATGATTTAGACAGAATTGCCCCGGATGCAAAAACAGGCCCTGGTTTAATTCCTGAATCAAATGGATTTATTCCTTATGAAGACCTCCCTAGCTTTGGGGTCTTTCAGTGGCTGACTTTGTTTCACAGGTATGAAAACAGGAAGCTAGCAGCAGTACCCAGGAAAGAAAACAGTAGTGCTAATTGTCAAATTTGTACAGCATTTGCTAAAGGTGGTCAACAATTTTTTCACCACTCTTTCTTATTTTTATCTTTTCCAGTTGCAACCACATATCTAACTATACAAAGCAGGACACTCAATAAGTTAACTGAATTTGAATTAGAAAATGGTTCTGGTCAAAAGGTTTTTTTTCTTACACCTTAAGCTAGAGGTTACTGTTTTCGAAAAGAAAAAATTATCATAGAAAATCCTGAAGCTTGACTCATGTAACTTATACCTTCTTTCAGCCCCTTTCAGCCGTCTGTCACATCAATTTGTGGTTTCTCTGTGAATATATTAAAGTTCACTGAATAATAATTACCAAAAAATCATAAATGTAGGATTGAGGTTCATTTTAATGAGAGGGAAGAAAAAAAAATCCTCCGTGTTAACAAGCTACCTAGATTCTCCTTTTATTTCAACATATTTTCCGGCAAATGGAGACTGAACTATGTTGAATTCATAACAAGAACAAACAAACAGACATAAACTACAACAACTTATGAGCCAATGCTGTGTTCAGCAGGTTTCCAAATGAACACTTTTTCTTTGATAGTATCTGTTAACTAGCTATATTTCTTAATCTTCATAAATGCCATCGCTTAATTACTTTAACTCCTTTAATCATCTGCTAAATCAGCAAGTCTGTCTTTCCCGGTTAAAGTGCTCCCTCTGGCGTTCACTGACTAAGATGCAACAGCTCCAATCAAGTGCATTTGTGTGTAAACAAGCTTGGCTCCACAGCACAACAGAATGGAGTATTTCCGAGATATTTAAACAAATTTCACCTTTAAGTTAAACCTTTTAAGCAAAGAAAGTGATCTCATCGATGAAGACAAGAAGAAATACCTGGAATTCCCCTGAGAATCTACAAAACAAGCAGGATAGTTACCTCCCTCCACTGCTCACAGCTTCGCCTCCTCTCTGATAAGTTACTGGAATGTTACCAAAAAAAAAAGGAACAATTAATAGACATGTTTGTGTTTATATATCAAAAGCTATGACATTCATGAGCATATTTCTAGAATGGCATGTTTTCTTCCTTTCTACTTAGAAGCATTGCAAAAATTCATCACAGGAAATAGATTTCCAATTCAACTAGTATTTTTTTAAGATGGTACAGAATTAGATATAAGTTATTTTTATTCTCTTTACGTGCCAACAAGGTTGAAAACTAAGCAGAAGCCAACTTCAGTTCACTCTTATTAACTATAACTATTACACGTTTGTACATTCACATTCCCATAGATTCCAATTTTGAATTTATTATTTTCATGTAATTTCATGATTTTATGTAAGTGGAATCTTAAATTTGGGAAGAAAAAAACCTACCAGACCATTTCCCCAGAAATACGAGTACCAGTAAGACAAAGATAAACGTTAAAATAAACCTTCTTTCTCTCCACACACAAAGATGTATGCCAAGTTGTGACTAGTAATGAATGCGACCTAGTTTTTACTGTGGCTTGTGAAAACCCTTCTCAATGTATTTTCATCAGACATGTATACATATTGAAAATATATTTTAATGCTCTTGAAAGCATCCTCGGCTTAATAAATTATGGGTATAAAATTTAGCCATAACAGAAAAAGATTTGCACATAGTCAGGCAAGGGGTTAAGGATATTAGCGTTTCTGTAAATACAGACCCATTTTCTAAGGAGAAATATGGTTCTAAAAGCTGCTAAATTCTGCTACTTAGAAGAACTCCAAACTGGGAGTCTGTTAAGGAGAGATAAGTGCTCCCAGTGATTATAATAACTGGATTAAAACCGAGGAGGAAAGGCTACAGGTACATCTTTTACTAGAGGTGAATCGAAAGAAGAGGACCCACTTTGAAAGAAACTGAATGGAATGGAATCTTAGTGCTCGGACTTAAGGCAAATGACAAGTTTTATCTTTCACATGTGCTGGATATTTTGGTTACCTTTAAGAATGTTGATTGTACGGATAGAGAATTGCAAGGGAGAGAAATTTTTGTTTGAAAACCTGAAAGCTTAAGTTAAGGGAAAAAAATGCACTGCCAAGTCTGAAATAATCAATGTGATCATTAGCATGTTAAATCATGCTGAGGGTAGAAACAGTGTGTCCATCTAATGAAACACATGCAAACAAGGCTAAGATGCAATGCGGAGTCACGAATAAGTAACGGCATCGAAGGAACGACAGGCAACACCAACCATTTCTACTTCAAGTGCATGCCTGGCCTGAGTAAATGTACTGTCTTCCATTGTAAGTCCTTTCCCCCCAGCTTACTGCAGAAAATGAAATAAAAACAGGAACACAATAGTACAACACATGCCAAACTAACAAAGAAAAGGAGGGGGGTAAGCGCAAATATATACCTGTTGGTGTGAAGGTAAAAGACGGGACTGAAAAATCAAAACAAAATATAAACCAGTTATTAAGCTGAAGAGAGAAAGGGAACATATCACATTAGTATAAATCAAGCAGACAGCTGAACATAAAACAAATGTAAATAACTAGGACAGTAGTTCTGACACTCTGATATATGAATAAAACCAAATCTGAGTTAAAAAAGAAGCTTGTCTCTGAGGTACCATTTTGAAGGGTCTGACGTTCTAGGACGGGAGGGGGTGGGGATTGTGCTGGGTTAGCCTGCAAATGACCCCTGCATTTAGTAATAGAGATTTAGCTCATGGCTTTAGTACAAACAGGAGTCCTCTACTATTAATCATTTCCAAACATTGGATAATGGGTTCTTAAACAAGTATTACCAGGGTCTTGCCTAAACCTTATCTAGAAATCTTAAAGTAAAGGCTTATTAAAGTGGGCTAACTAACAGGTGCATTTAAGTATTCATCATCGAAAGAGAGACAGAGGGAAGGAGACAGAGAGAAAGATAGAAAGACAAAAAGCGAAAGAAAGAAAGAGAGAGAGGGAGGGAGGGAGGAGGTGGGAAGAAAAAGAAAGAAAGAAGGAGAGAGAAAGAGAAAGAAAGAAAGAAAGAAAGAAAGAAAGAGAAAGAAAGGGGGGAAGAAAGAAAGAAAGAAAGGAAAAAGTAAGAAAGGGAAGGAGGGAGGAAGGAAGGAAGAGAAGGGGAAAGGGAAGGAGGAAAGGAGGGAAAGAAAGAAGGAAAGAAGGAAGGAAGAAAGGAAGGCAGCAAGCAAAGAAAGAACTGGAACAAAAAAACCCATAAAACTGAATTGTTTCACTGCCAAGAAATGCCTGATACTTATCATATAAACAGTGTAATGCTACATTTTTATCATGATAGAAATTTGTGAATGGACAGGAAAAATGGGGAGCTTTAAACTTTAACTTCTCTATTATAGTTTACACTTAGAAGCTTCCTAGAAGTAGGCTGAGCATTTTTTTTTAAATACCACACCCAAAGCTAAACAATAGAACAATAATGCCCCTCTGAAAACCTTCACCCTGCAGTTATAAATCTTAATCCAATCAATAATGCCTGAAATTGAACTGCAGACCTCAAAAGTAGCAGCCTTGCCTCTGCCACTTTTCCTATCTTCTCTCATTCCTGGGTGTTGGATAACACCACAGCTATTTCCATGTCATTTCATAGAGGGAGGAGGCTGACATTTTTTCCAAGCTCTTCACGTGAATTTAAAGTAAACACTGCTCTAGTAAAGAAAGCAAGGAAATCTACATTACTTCCTTGCAGACTAAAATTTGCTTTTAAGAAATCCTTAATACACACAAACTAGAATGTTGATTACTTATCACGGATCAAAAAGCTGCCACTTCACGTTTGAACTTCTCCAAGAAATTTACTTGAAGATTAGAGCACTGGGGTTGCAAATTCAAATGCCGTAGCATCCTTTACAACTGTCACTTCTTACCAAACCATTTTATTTCTGAGCATACTAGGAGGAACAAAAACAAAACCCTCAATGCTGGGGATCCAGTTTATACACTGGGCTTCCTTTGCTGCACAGCGGTCTCTGTCTTAGGAATTCTACTGTGTCTTCTTTCAGTCAGGTCTTTTCAGAGAGTCAAAGTAATTTAGCTACAATCAAAAATTCAGAGCCATAGTAACTAGTCCTCATAAAAAATAATAAAGAGGTACATTTGAAAGTAAAGCTACTCGAGCAAGAATGCAGTGCCTGAACATTAATTTGCAGTCAAAAGGACACAGGCAAAAAATGAAAGGTCCCCGTCAGTATTCCTAGCCCACTGCTAATCTCAGTTTAAGGAATTGAAGAAGAGATGAAAAGAGTTCTGTCTAAATGAATTTTTTACAGCTTGTACACCAAAGGACAACTTAATTCTCAAAGCTTCCAGTAATAAAATAAACTCCCGCTACGTATGTGGACAAGGGGTACGAGCAGAGGGCACACCTCCGGATAAATGTAGGGGGGAAATGATAAAAATGCTCACTATTACCCGAAAGTCACACTCTGGTTTGATGGTTTATAGGTCAACAGCCTATTGATTTCTTTAAAATATTTCACTTCCTTTTTTCTTAGAATTACCAGCATTGTTCTGGGCATAGACAATTTAAGATTTCAGGATGCACTTTTCAAAACTGCATACAACCAGAATTATGAAAAAGTGCTAACACGGCAAAGTGAGGAAAGCAGAATCGAATGCTCACCAATTACATTTGTAATTATGTTCTATGAGTTCTGCTTAAACACAAGCTAGTTAAAAGGACGATGATATTAGTTTAACAGGTTTTGCAGAAAGAGCACATAGGCATTTGCCGGCATGCTTAAAGTACATTAGTAAAAGAAAAGAAACATTTCAGAAGGGGAGAGGGTTTCATGTCACATATTTAGATTTCAAGACAAGAGAGAGCATTCAATTGTTACAACTACACAGCTATCAGACTTCATGGCAATAAAAAATACAGGATTCCTGGGGAATTCAGGAGACTCTACGTCTAGACGTTAATTAGTCACTTTTCTTCATTCAAATGGGATTTCAAACACACAACTCCCAACAGCCTGCCCCTGCCCGGCTTCACAACACACAGACACCCACAAACCCCTTCTCTGCCTTGGTTTTCAGTCAAAGGTTTTATACGGTAACACGTGTGCCTGACATTGATCTACTTTGTATACGTAACGAGCAACCAGTCTCTCTGCGGTAACCTCCCAGCCCTCGTTTTCCATTTCACAGGCAGGGATACTGACATTTTGCTTTATCTCTGCATAGGACACATATCTGAAAAAGACATATTTAAGGATGATAACACTAAGGTGAACGTAGGTACACGAAGAGATTGCTGTGGAGCCACGGACAGGAGGCACATTCATGGATTTCCACAGTGTGGGTGATGAATTTGTGTTGACTCTTGGCAAGACACCTTGGGACCAAGGGCACAAATATTTTAAGACTGTTGTCCCAGACTGTTTTACAAGCGTACAGGGATATTCAATAGAACTTTTCATTGAGAAGAGGTCTAGCTAGCACTAACAAATTCTGACTTTGCCATATCATTGATCAGAGAAATGACTTGGCCAAGCCACGCAGGAAATGTTCACTTAGGAAATATGTAGACAATTTTTTTTAAAGGGTGGTGATGGTGCAGGGAGGTATGTGTTTACTCGTCATCCTCTTTAAATTTGCTTTGCAGCAAAAGTGTTATCTTAGACGTTAAGTGTGGACCCTATAACTAGCGTGAGTGTATAATTTGCCATCCAAAAACGAGGACAATTTTAAGAGCCAAAGGAGCACTGTAAATAATTTAGTTGGACTAAAGACATAAATTGGGATGGTGGCCTGAAAACTGGGACTTACAATCACCCTGCCTTAGAGCCCAGATCTGATGCCCAGAGCGGATGAAGCTATTTGAGGAGGGAAAGGCAAAAGGATTATCTATCTGATAGTGTTAACAACCTCATCACAAAACATAAAATACAAACCACCAACCTACAGACTTCGAGAATATGTGGTAAAAATGTCTGTGAAATCCTTAGCATATTTGGCTCGTCCATAAAGTTGTAAACAATTGCAGCTAAATAAACGTTCTCTTCTAAACTGTAAACACATTTTTAACAAATCATCATCACCCATTAACAGTATACATATTCAGCTCTGCAACTTTAAATTTAACAATAAAAAAGTTCTAAACCTCCTCTCTCTGAAAACTGAAGCACATTTATCAAGAAACTATTTTATAAATAATCAGAAATAATCGGAAATATCATTATTTATAAATAATCTCTTTAGCTTTACAAAGGGCAACAACACGCCCTTTAAAGTTGTGCGACAGTCCAAAGCTTGTATTTATAATTCCTGTGACAAGGAGATTAAAAAGTTTCCTCCAGAATATAAAGTAATTCCCTAAGAGAACAAGGGAATGGTATCGCAACGAAGTGTAGACCTACCCTGGTGAAATATATTTTAAAGGAACTGGGCCTGAAACCGATAAGCCTATTTGTAGTACTGATACTCAAGAGGAGGTTATACCTAGACACTGCAATAAAATAAAAGCACTTTTGAAGATCTTTATATATTAAAATAATTTCATATAGGATATGAATAATCATGAATAACTTGGAGTCACAGATTAAAATGAAGAGTTATGTAAACACAGTAAAATATGGAAAGCTTAGGAAAGCTAATACCTTTTCTGATACCCGCATAAGTACTAGTCAGCCCATTTCTCTTCTTCCGGTGTCGGTAGAGCCAGATGCTAAAAACCATTAGGATGATCCAGCAGGCTGCCCCAATTCCTGCGATGAACGCTGGCTGCTTCACAACGTCTGAGATCTGCTGAGCAAGGCTGACTTGGTCCTCAGGTGACACGGGGTTTCCATGAGAATCTGAAAAGCCGTCTTTGGGTTAATTTGGGTGTAAAACTCAATGAGACAATGAAAAAAAATTGTGTGTGTGTGTATCTCCCCTCCTCTCACCCTTGAATAATCTAAGATGCTTAACTGCCTCAGAAACATATTGTTTGAAACTATGTTTAGAAGGGTCTATAAAAATTCAGAATCGTTGGGCTTCCCTGGTGGTGCAGTGGTTGCGAGTCCGCCTACCGATGCAGGGGACGCGGGTTCGTGCCCCAGTCTGGGAGGATCCCGCGTGCTGCGGAGCGGCTGGGCCTGTGGGCCATGGCCGCTGAGCCTGCGCGTCCGTCTGGAGCTTGTGCTCCGCAGCGAGAAGGGGCCACAGCAGTGAGAGGCCCGCGTACCGCCAAAAAAAAAAAAAAAAAAATCAGAATCATTAATAAAAAAACAATGAAAAATTAAAATCATGTTACCATTGAAAGAACTATGAAAAATCTTTCTTTTAAAATAATGAACATGGCCAGCAATAGCTATAAGAACGTTCATTAAATATGGGCAAGAATTATCAAGTGTTATGAATAGTCAAAAAGTCTCCTGTTTTCTGTCAGCTATTTTGATTCAAGAATTAAAAATTGATAGAATTTATTGCTATTCTCGGAGCAACTAAGCCCATGCACCACAACTACTGAGCCCGTGTGCCACAACTACTGAAGCCCGTGCATTTGACTCTGAAAATGTTCTGCTAACACCACCTGCTTTAAAGTAGAAACATTTGTTTCAGTCCAAAACTCTATTTTTTTCCAAGAAAAATAATTGGTATAACTCATTAGTTATGAATAACATTTCTCAAACAGAAAAAAAATGCTTACTGATTATTTTTTCTTATTAAATGACATTGCATCCTGTTAAAACACTGGCAGGTAAAATAAGTAGCATTCAATGGCTAAGGAAACAGTCTTAGGAAAATAGCACCCCTTTCTACGTAAAAAGGCTAAATTGCTACTCATGTTGTGCATTCGTGTGTTTTTTTGTTTGTTTTTTTTTGTTCTTTTTGCAGTACGCGGGCCTCTCACTGTTGTGGCCTCTCCCATTGCGGAGCACAGGCTCCGGACGCGCAGGCTCAGAGGCCATGGCTCACGGGCCCAGCCGCTCCGCGGCATGTGGGATCTTCCCACACCGGGGCACGAACCTGTGTCCCCTGCATCGGCAGGCGGACTCTCAACCACTGCACAACCAGGGAAGCCCATGCGTGTGTTTTTTATTTGCTTTTTTCTTGAACAGAATTCCAGATTTCATTCTATGGAGGGTCAAGTCTGAAAAACCTATTTTCACAAGCAGTTGTCGTCACCTGCCTTCAACTGTTTGTTGACTGAAAGTTTTATTTCATGTTCCAGACTCTTTTATCTATGGTTATCCTACAAGCACTTCATCCTCTGAAAGTTCACCAAGCTGACTCTTCTTTTTATTTCTGCTACACCCTTTGTATCTGCTAGGTTTATAGATTTCATGGTTATTTGTGCAAGGTTAAGTTGGGTAGCTTCAGATTTTATGCAGACAGCCAAGAGAGGTTCCATGCAGACGACCAGATGGGCTTAACAGAATAAAGTGTGGTGTGACTAATGAATTAAAATGGCCTCTCTGTACCTCAGTCTTTGTCTCACTGCAGCTGAGGCTATATTAAGATATGGAAAATTGGAACACATCTATAATTTCAAGAAAACCAATTTGACCCTTAAATCCCATGATTTAAATCTTAAATAAATAAAATTACACATGGTCCTTTTTCTAATTCATATTTGAAAACCCAGTACTGAAAGTCATATATTATACAAAATAAGTAAATGACATGACAATGTATAAGGTCATTACCATGTAACTTTTAATTTCAGTTTTAATAAGGCAACTATTTGAGTAAAAAGATCTATGTTCAGACTACTTTCCCCCATACCTTAGATAACGTTGTCACAGATGCATCAAACAATTTTTAAACATAGTTTTCGGTATTGCCTAAAAATTTTGGAATAAATGAACCAGAAATAAACCATGAAGCTCTTTTTGCTTAAAAGTTGTGTATATTATAATCTCTGTTGAAAAACAAAGTGCTCGTTGTAAGAGATAATCCAAAAATCAAATTCTGGCCAGTGGCTGTGGCAGAAGCAGCCAGCTCTCCACTAAAGACGTGAATTGTACTCTCATAGCATAGAGTTGTTGGGAGGTAGCTCCCTAGCCAGTTACTTGATTTTGCAGTGTTGCCATTCATCTGTTTGGAATCACAAGACTAAGCTCTGTGCAGCAGTGATGTGCACCATTTCCAGACATGTGCCATTTAAACCCTCCTCCACACTATGTGTTTCTTTTCTTCCTTTCTTCTGGCCCAGGGTCAACCTTGGAAGCCCCGTGTTAAAGAACGGACGCCTCATCAGCCTGTGACCCTCCATAGCTACAACCACTGGACTTCAGGTAGACTTTATTATATTACACTCCAGAAGTTCTGCAAGTGTTATCTGTTACAGCGGGTAGCAGTCTTAACACTGGAACATCAATAGCTGTTTCCAAATTGAATGCAAAGTTCATTACATACAGCAACAAAGTTTATTCACAGTGGAATGCTTCTTAATTTTGTTCTGAAATAATTTCTAATATGTCATCAATATTATCAACATGCAACAGTACTATATACTTATTTGTGATATATAAAGATTCATGTATCTGATTCATTTTCATAATTTAGCAACTGGCATGAAATATTACTAATGCTTAACTTCTGATGTGCAAGGAACAAACAAAGTTGACTATATACTTCTTAGTATCTTAATTTAAATATCACCTCTTAATATCTGACCCTTTTCTCTCCCCTTTCCATTTATAATTTTGGTGCTGTTTTTTTGTTGTTTGTTTCAGATTTTACTGGTAACCAATAAATTTGAATTTTATGTTCATGCCACATTGTCTATCATGAAGTGTGGTAACTAAGGCTTCTGTCAGGTTTCTGTGTTTCTTTTTTATTCATCTAACCACTTTTGAAGCACACATTGCATTTTTAACTTTCTAAGTAATTAGCATATGTCATATTCCAATGCTCTTTTACATCTCAATCTATCTTTTTTCTTATCAAAAGCAATACAATTTTAAAGACACATAAATGGTGAATATAAATTACATCTTGCTGTAAACTTCCAATACCTAGTTTAAGTTGTTTCTTTTTAAACCCAAACCGCTGTAAGTTCCATGCAGGTGCAGACTGCATCTTTCCTGTTCCCTGAGGCATCCTTTTTGCTCAATTAATAGTATTTATTGAAAAGATGAAAAAAATTCAATAGGACAGGATTAGGATGACACAATACTGACAGCCTTTTGCTTAAAATATCATTTAAAAATGTGTGCTTGGATAAGTTTAAATTCAGTTGTGATATTATAGATAGGTAAAATAAAGCTAACACCGTCATTTTCATAATTCTATTGCCACATTCCATAGCCTATTCAACTTGCAATGGTTGGCTCCACTATATACCAAAAAGAAAAGCAGGACAGTGGGTACACTGATATGTCTTTCAAACCAGATCTGCACTGGCACTCACCTAACTGGATGAACTGTGGCTCACTCTTCACCCCGGCTCCCGCCCCAGTGCTGGCTGCCACCTCTACGCTATACCGGATCCCAGGAACCAGTGAGGGAATAACCACAGAAAAGGTGGAACCATCTACTGTCTTGTTTATATGGTATCGAGTTTCATTGCCCAGACACCAAACCTATAAGAAGAATACAACAAATTATATAAGTTAATGCAAAGATCAGCACTGTGGTTTTAGACTTAGACAGAGTTCAGACCTATCACGAACCTAATGTAGGAAGTTTCAAAAGTCATTTTTCTCCTGGATCTAGTTCTGAGAAGACTCTTCTAGTCAAACCTAGTAGTACCTTATTAGTACCTTAAAGTCCTCCTTGAACTTTCTTATATACTTTTAAAGGATTATACCAGGTGATTCTATAAAAGTTTCTACAAAGGATTATATCAGATGATTCTACAAATGATTCTACCAAGACCCTGGTTCTTAACCTTATCATCAGGACTTTTTTGTTTTTTTAACACCTAGAAATTATATGCCAGGAAAAAATAAAAGGAACTTGCAAAAAGCTGTATACATCTAGATAAAGAACAATAACTTACCTATTATCATTCAGTATTTGCATTCCTACTATGAACTTGCATAATACTAGCTGACCAGATATCACAAAACAAAAATGAGTAGGAAACTCTGTGTCTAATACTTTACTTCAACAGTTCTCTAGATAAAATTCCCTGGTGCTGTCACAGTCCCATCACCTTTCGTGTCAAAATCGAGAAACAGTTGATTTAAAAAGAGAGAGCTTCTGAATAATCTAAAGTATCTTGGCATAAACATGGTTTTTAAAAATAAAACTGAACATAAAGAATAAGGATCATTCTAGGATTTATTCCACCTATGGTAGGTTGAAAATGAAAGAAAAATTTGAAAGAAAAATAGCACTGAAAAGAAAAATGAAAGAAACATAGCACTCTGATCTTGTATTTACAGTAATTTAAATTAGCCTTTAATAACATACATAAGATCATAAAGAATAACAATACATATTTGATTTAAAAGAAAAATATTCTCCTAATAAGAAAATTATTGTATGTCTCATTAACTTTTTTTTTTTTTCCGGTACGTGGGCCTCTCACTGTTGTGGCCTCTCCCCTTGCGGAGCACAGGCTCCGGATGCGCAGGCTCAGCGGCCATGGCTCACGGGCCCAGCCGTCGGCATGTGGGATCTTCCCGGACTGGGGCACGAACCCGTGTCCCCTGCATCGGCAGGTGGACCCTCAACCACTGCGCCACCAGGGAAGCCCGTCTCATTAACTTTGATATTTGTGGTAGGAAATTATTTTCAGGAAATTAAGATTTCTGAACTATGCTATAATCCTTAATTTAAATGTCACTAACAGATTATTTAATTATTAGAGTGATCTTTTGCAATGTTATAGAGCTTGAATATGATGCATGACAGTATTTGGACTCAGGTTCTATAAGAAAATGATCCATGGAGTAGTAAAACATGCTCTATATGCTTTACGATGTCCTTAAGCAAGGTGTAGGATTAGGTTCAAGTAGCCTATTGTCTAAACTGTAACAGGAAATGGGATTTCAAATAAATCTAAGAGTGTCAGTGTCCTCTATCACACGGGCAAGAGCCTTTAATTTTTTTTCTTTGAAAGTTAATATTATTTTAATATAATTTCAATGCATAATACCAACAAATGGTCAGACTCTATACCAGGGTCTGACCATTTGGAAATAAAGAGTCCTTTGTGATTTTTTCTCCCTCAATTACATTACACAGCTGAACCAAAGCCACAAACTGATTTTGTACCAGTCAATCAGGTTGTGAAAGGCATTTTATTATTTTAAATTGACCATGAAGTTAAGTGAAATCCACCCTTTCACATTTCTTTAGGAGAGAAATGAGTTTTGACTCTTAGGGGAAAATGCCTACATTACACAATTTCGCTTAAGAGCTTAGACATCGCCGCATTTTATATGCTTGAAAATCTCTATGACGGTTTATTTTTCTGGACTGAACCATAGCACCCCATCACTTCCCAGTCTTGAAATAACCTTGAAACTCATGAGAAGGCACTTGAAAGTGTAGAGACTCTTACCTTTTAATGACTCAATTACAGTAGAAGATCTATTTGAAATACCCTAAAATATCCACAGCACATTTATGGCAGTATTTTAAATACTTTAAAAATATGTTGCCCTTTTAAAGTACATGCAACTGTCATACAGAGGTTTTAGTTTGTTTTTAAAAATCATTTAAAAATAAACTGTTATACCTAAAATTGAGCTCAGTATATTTGGTCATTGTACAAATTAATTTGGTACTCAAAAGTACACTTATGATCTTTATTTGGGTTTTATCCAAAAGTGCACAACAGAATCACCTGGAAAGATCTACCAAAGTATATATGCAAGGGCCTTATTAGACTTGCTGAATCAGAATCTCTGAAAATGGTGGCCAGGCACCTATATTTGGAAAATGATTCCATAAGTGATTCTGATGTTAGCATATAACTACCTGTAGAAGGTAAATGTGCTCACCTTCTTAGCATCAGTTTCATATCAATAAACATATATAAATTTTTACATATATGAGATAATTTACAAAGTATCATAATTTAGCTAGTAACTAGAAAAATACTGAGGTATAATGGACATATATACTGAAATATATATGCATATATTTCAGTGTCTATAGAAATACATGTTTTACAGTTAAAAGTCTTCTAGTATGTAGTGTGTTTACATAAGTGTTGAAAAAATACACATAAAATTTACTCTCTATTGAGATTTCCCTAATTCAATCTATCGTTTATTCATTTATCATAGCTCATTAAAACTGTGCTTTAATGTATATTCATTAACAGGATAAATCTCATGTTCTTAATTTTTATTGTACCTTGGCATGCTTGAAAATATTTGCTGGAGATGAATCTATATAAGCCTCTCTAAATTCAATGATTAGAGCTGATAACTTCACAGGTAAAAATAATTATTCAGAATCACTGGATTACATTACTTGACAATACATCACATGTTTAAAAAATTCATTTAAATATATACAGAAGTTTATAATTGAATTTCCTCTGAGACATAAAATTTTGTTTAGAGATGAAAACAAGGTTTATAAAAGAATTTTCAGGCACAATAAAATAATTTTTCCAACTTAGCTCCAATGTTACAAAATTCCAAACATGTTAAAAGAAAGAAATCAAACCATATCTGATACAATTCCATGGGGCAAACTAGTTCTGCAAAATGTATTTAAGCTGTTTTTTAAGGGGAAAAATAAAGAGATTCTTTTATTAGCCTTTACGTTTGTTGTTTGTGTGAAATTATATGTACCTATATGTACTGTGACCAGGTAAATTCTCTCTTTTAAATTCTTTTTTTCAAATGGCTTAAGAAAAAATTATTTCACAATTATTGAATAAACAGGAAAGTATTTTAAAAATAATTTTACATGCTGCTGTGTGGACCAGCAGATGGCGCCAAATATCCATGAACAATTTAACCAAGGTTGCTTTTTTTTTCCCCCCCCTTTTTTTTTTCTGCAGGGGAGAGCAGTGTCCATCAGTAAATTGCTATATATGTATTTACCTTATACTCTTGGACCATTCCATTCTGAGTATCTTCAGGAGGTGGCTGCCAACTGACAAGAATTGCAGTTCCATTTCCATCATGCTTTGATACAGTTACACTTTGGGGTGGGGCACTGGGTGCTATGAAATTGTTTTAAAAAGTAGATATATTATGAGCACACTAGAGAACACTGAAAGCAGGCATTTAACGTTTAAACAAAAACATATAAAATTTATATCCATATATGTATATGTTTTAAAGATGTATCTCATTCAATTTGAATAGTCCCAAACTATTTGTTTTTCCTCGATATCGCTAACCTATTGTTATTGTGAGTTTTCCATAACCAAAGTTATATAGATTATCTCCACAAAACATCCCAGGAGAATTCCTCTTTCTCCTACCCTGTAACCCTAGTCCCATGTTCTCCCTAAAAATGTTCAAAAGCATAAAGATAAATACTAACCATCCATGTTATTAACTGTATCCTATAATTTATTGTAATCAAAGTAATAAAGACATTTTAGGAAAAATTCTGGTTATTTTTAAAGAGTACACTTGTGACATGTAACCTTTAACCTTTACGTAAATACTAATTTTTAATCTCTAGTTATAGAGTGTCCAAACATACTGGTTTGTCTAGAGCTGAGGGTTTCCAGGGACATGAGGCATAAAATGCTAAGCCCGGAAGGTCCCGGGCAAACCAAAACATTACTCACCTTATTTACGGATCATCACTCAAAATAACATTTGATAAATGAATGAAAAATAATTAATGGAAAGACAAGCAAATTGAGGATAATTTCATCTTTAAATGTGAATCTTAGTTCTGAATAATTAAATATATCCAATATGTCATTAAGTAACACAATGTACACATTCGCACATTTTTAGATAGGCCACTACTAAAGCAAGTCGAGTATAATAGAATTTTGGTTTTTAGTAGTTCTAATTAAATAAATCCTATTAACAAAATACAATGCTCACTATCAAAACAGTTAATAATTAATGTCACTAATATTATGACTTAATGTCATTCATACTTTTCCATTAAGTTAATAAAAGCCTAACAAAAAAGTATTGCAATGCATAGTAACCGCACATTTCGTTATACTTGCCTTCTTCTAGGGTTTTGGCAAATTTAATTTCACTATCTGCTCCTTGAAATTCATTAAAAAAAGGACGAGCCTTAATTTCATAGTTGACTCCTTTTTTGAGATCAGGGATAACCACGCTATTTTTGGTTGGAGTCCTCACTTCAAAAACTAACCACTCCGATTCACCATGGCTGGCTCCAAACGGGCGATAAAGAATTTTGTATCCTTGAATATACTGAGACTGTTGGTCCACCTGTTAAAATGACAAATAAAAATGCAACCATTCATGTCCTTTTATTGGCTTTTTAGAAAATTATGAAAATTAAATGTGACACAATGCCAAAAAATTCTATCTGACTTCATTCCACAGTTTTCTAGTTTACATAAAGTAGAATACTAAAAACAAATCACTGTCTTTTGTAATACGTCCGCTTTTGCAGCCTTTATGTACAATATTAGATACTAATTTCTATGCTTCATGCAGAAATGTGAGGCATCATGGCACTTCCACAACAGATATCTAGAGGTAAGTCAGAGTGTCAAGGGGATGAGGAAATAAAATGTATTTTTCCACTTCCTAATTTTAAAAGACTACTTAATATTATTCAGAAATACTTTTCAGTTTAAAAAATTCATATGCTAATGATCCTATCGTTATAGTACTATGAATATATAATTTGTTTCGCCTGAGACTGGTAAAGTTCATTACTGCAGCATAATATAAAATACACACAAGATGAAATTTTTCTCTGTTTAAAGCCATTTCACAGCTACCATAATAAACAATGCTTACATTATAAAGTTATCATTGGTAGAGAGGTAAGCAACAGATATATATAATTTAACTATCTGTTGCATCTCTCTATATATACATATATTTTTTCAGGTAATGATCTTCCAAAGTCATCTGCTTATTAAAACTGAGATCAAATATTACGGCAGCAACAATGACTCACTGTCCAGTGCACTTCGACCGAAGAGGAAGAAAGGACGGTGGGGTTGTGGAGATGCAGTACGACATCTCCCAGTTCTCGCTGGACCTGCTTGTGATCCACCCCCTGACTTGTTGGGGGAACATCTGCAACAATCCAAGGAGACTGTGTCAGATCCTAGACAATGCAACTGACTTGAATGAAAGCATGGGGGAAACAATCCTTTCATTCATAGAAAAATCTCAGAAAAGAAGCAGCATTCCAACTGTGAAGGATAATTCCAACCTGTGATACAGAATAAAATAGGAACAACTTAACCTTTTTACTGGAGTCAGGAGGATAGGACATATAGAGAGAGACAACAAGCAGAGGGCATGGAGACAGCAATAAAGAGCAGGAGGCAAAGATAACAATGGCAAACAGCAGCATCTGAGGGCTCCTCCTGTCATGTAATGATCACTTTCTTGCCAAAGATGAGGAGCCTATGCAATCTCCTCTGAGTTTGTTATACAACCTTCTGTACTGATCCTAACTATGCCAGAAAGAAAAGAGCCAGGATTTGCAGCACAGCAGATGAGTAATGGAGAGAATGGACACACATAAGTGAAAAGCAAGCACAAAAAGACATCCTCACCGTATAACATGAACCTGGATAGCTTCCCAAATAAGATATATGATAAGTTAATGGTTATGATGGAGGATACAGGAACCACCAACACAATAGGATAGCACAGGATAAGATAGAATAAAACAGAATAGAACAGAACAAAACAAATCTGATGAGAAAAGAGTACTTAACATCTATTTAATTGATGGTTTGGTTTAGTTTAGTTATTGTATCACTGTCAGAAAGGTGCAATAAAGAGTTCTAAATCTCAAGAACACCGACATTTTTGGAAAGGAGACCAAGAACATAGTAAGAATTAAATTGCTACTAGTGTTCATTTATGTTGCGCTTTTTTCCCAACAAGAGGGTGTTTTGTTAAACTTACTAAGAAGTCTGTACTTGATAAAAATTGCCTGTTTCTAAAGAGATTTTCTAAGTACAGATGCTTTGCTTTGTTTACAGTAGTAATAGGGAACACAGGATGAACAAGAGAAGAAAATTAAGATTTTTCTAATATCCATAATTCTCCTTCTCAAAGTACTGTATCTTGGCACATATATTCCGGATTACTTTCCATCGCACAAGCAACAGAAACAAGAATTTTAGTTTTATGAATGATTAAATACTTTTAAAGAACTGAGGTCGGATAGAACACAAAAACATGAATATGAAAAATGTGGTTGGGGACTTCCCTGGTGGTCCAATGGTTAAGACTCCGCGCTGCCAGTGTTCAAGGAAGGGAACTTGGCTACAGAAAGACTGAACACCTGCTCCAAGGCCACAGCATCCATGAGCAGGCAGTAAAAGCCAGGCCTTTGGACACAAATCATGCATGCTCTTTTCACTACCCCAGACCACCTTATTCATGGGATCTAAGTTTCTTGGTTAAGAATGCAAGTCAACTGGAAGTTCATACCTCTTTGCAAACTTCCAGTTGCAAAATAAATGACTCACAGGTATGAAATGCACAGGGTGGGATATGTAGTCAATAACTATGTAATGTCTTTGTATGTTGACATATGGTAACTAGACATGCTGGTGATCACTTTGAAATGTATAGAAATATCGAATGACTATGTTACGTAACAGGAACTAACACAGTGTTGTAGGTCAATTATACTTCAAAAACAAACAAGCAAACAAACAAACTCATAGAAAGAGAGAACAGATCTGAAAAAAAAAAAAAAAAAAAAAAGACTCTGAGCTTCCACTGCAGGGGGTAAGGGTTCGATCCCTGGATGGGAACTAAGATTCCCACATGCCTCATGGCGTGGCCAAACAAAAAAAAAATGAGGTCAGCTATATGGAAAAAGAATCTAAAAGAGAGTGGACATATGCATATGTGCATATAATATTCATTTTGCTGTACACCTGAAACTAACACAACAGTGTAAGTCAGCTATACTCCAATAAAAATTTTAAAAAATGAGGTTGGTAAGTATGTTTGATGAAGTCCATGGAAGGCAAGCAAATGAAAGACAAGACAGAACAAGAGTGCTATTCAGGGGCTTCCCTGGTGGTGCAGTGGTTGAAAGTCCCCCTGCCGATGCAGAGGACGTGGGTTCGTGCCCCGGTCCGGGAAGATCCCACATGCGGCGGAGCGGCTGGGCCCGTGAGCCATGGTCGCTGAGCCTGCGTGTCTGGAGCCTGTGCTCCGCAACGGGAGAGGCCCGCGTACCGCAAAAAGAAGAGTGCTATTCAAAACCCTTAGATGTAATAACCTTCATTTATAAACGTATAAATAAGCAAAATGAGAAAACCTGAGATAGTTTTGGCTTCTCATAGTTTATCAGGCCTTTGGAATAGCTTTGGCTCATATCGGTCTTCAGGCTACCTATTTTCACAGACTAGAGTCAGAAAGCACTTGATTGTAACTTTTCCATCTCAGGCAGATTTACTTCTCTACTGGTCTCCATTGCTCCTACAACTTTAGCTACCATCTATCTCTAGGGTAAGAGTCGAGCTCTTGGAATAAGACAGAAATAAGACAGAAATAAGTTTCCCCAACTTAGCAACTCGACAGCTATGTAATATTGGGAAGATTTCTTAACCTCACTATTTTCAGTTACCTCATCTGTCAAATGGCAATATCAATGGAAGCTACTTCTGAGGAGGGGATTTTTGTGAGAACTGCATTTTTTAAGGCATATAAAGTCCTCTTCTTGAAGGTAGGGATTGGGTCAATTTTTATGAACCCAGAATACCTAGCACAGTTCCATACATATAGAATGTGTTAATAAACATTAGTTGAGTTAAAGTGAATTACTGTATGGAAAACACACACATATCAAACATATTATATTAGCTTCTAAACATGTTCTCTCACATGTAAACTTCCATCCTCAGGGAATCGTCTACCTTTTAGGAAGTGTCTTAGTAATCATTTTAAAAGGTAACTACTATAATTTGCATGGCAATCTCTAATTTCTCTGGTTGAGATAACATGCCAGCTAATCCCTTCATGAAATCTAGGAAAAATCCCTAGTGTAACCATTTTGGCAATAGAATATTATTTTAGAAAATTCCTCATCGGAAAGAAAAATGGAAAGTAATGTCTAATAATGTAATATTGAGACATGTATTAATTGGTCCCTTTATTGTTCTTGCTTTCCTTCTCCTCCTGAAAGAAAGGTATTATAATGTGAAAGGTCTTCCCAACATTCAGAATTAAACTTGGAGGAAATCTCAGATATGATTCTACTCCCATTATTTCCCCAGTATTGGAGCTCCCTATACATAATCTCTGGGGGGGGCATTATCCAGGCCCCCCTTCATTATTTACAATAACTGGTCTCTTATTATCTATAGTATACACATATTCTGTACATTCTATGTCTGTGTGCATATTCTTTAAAAGATAGGGCTCAAGAATGCCGTGTGGACAGAACATGGATAAAGAATAGTACTAACAGTGGCAACAACTACCCTCATCTCAGCAATGTCTACCCCCCAGCCCACTCCCACTTGCTAGGTGCTCATGTCATCTTCCTTGCATTATCAAATCTTGTGTTTGGGAAAGCACATTTTGATTACACTGGGACAGGGCTCCAACTCCAACTGCGACCTAGGTCTACCTGACTCCTGAACAGGAAACCATGCCCTGGATCTGTGCAAGTTTAAGACCCAGCTCATTCATAGAAATGCCCACTTGGGGAAGACTATTTTTGCAGCCATGCTGCAGAAGTAATTAAAGAAATTATGCCTGCTCCCTCGTGAATCAACTTCCAACAAGTCTTTCCTGAATTCCCTCTACCCCTGGCTCTTCTCCTAACTGCTTACACGTCCTGTACCCTTCAACTGGATTTTCCCAGGTTCTTCCCCAGGCTCCTGCTATGGCCTGACTCAGCTCGGCTTCGGTGTGTCTCAAAAGCAGTCTAAGTACTAGACGATGAAATCTGCCTCAATGTTAACTTCCACGCATTGGCTTGTTTTGGTGCCTGGAGTTAGAATAAGCATATCTTACTCTTAAAGTATTAAGGAAGAAAAAGTCAAGCCCAGTCTAACGTTGTTATTTTGGGGGTTAAATGTGCCAAGTCTTTGGATTTCTTTTCCAATGATGTGGTTTTCAGCCTTTAGTGCAGCCTCACCAACCATCCTCACTGTCTTCCTCTTAAAAGTCTACCTGAAAATGCAGTGCTCAAAATAGGACACATTACTCCCTTCGTGATCTGACCAGTTCAGATTTTGATCTGCGTATAATTCTGCTAAGACTAGATTTGTTTCTTCGACAACTACTCACTCCGTTGGCTCAGACAGGTGTGCTAACTGACTTCCAACACTGAAGTCATCCTGACGCACCTGACACACACTCATGTACTCTCTTTTTAAGCCGAGTAGCCTCAGCCTATTCTTCTACAGCTAATTTTTTTTTTTTTTTTAAAAGAAGATGTTGGGGGTAGGAGTTTATTAATTAATTATTTTATTTTTGCTGTGTTGGGTCTTCGTTTCTGTGCGAGGGCTTTCTCTAGTTGTGGCAAGTGGGGGCCACTCTTCATCGCGGTGCGCGGGCCTCTCACTGTTGTGGCCTCTCTCGTTGCGGAGCACAGGCTCCAGATGCGCAGGCTCAGTAGTTGTGGCTCACAGGCCTAGTTGCTCCACGGCATGTGGGATCCTCCCAGACCAGGGCTCGAACCCGTATACCCTGCATTGGCAGGCAGATTCTCAACCGCTGCGCCACCAGGGAAGCCCCTACAGCTAATTTTTTAAACCTAAGTTCAAGTACCAGACTTATACATTTGCTCCATTAATTTTAATCTTGTTAGTGCTGGCCCATCATTCCAGACTGTCGAGATACATTTAATTCTGGTTTTCTCACTCAGCACACTAGCTGTGTTTCTCAAATTTTATGAACTTCCTCTGTTTTTATTCCAGACAGTGAAAGAAATACAAGTCCAATGACAGTCTTATGGCATATAATATAAAAGAAATATGAGCCCTGTATATTCATAAATTGGCTAATTTAATCCTTGTCCAATCTTGTGGAGTAGGGATTTTTTAGCCCCATTATATAGATGAGGGAGCCGATGCTCAGGGAACATACTAACTTGCTAGTAGGTTGAAGAGCTGAGATGAAAAATTCTTTGATTTCACAATTGTATGACTGTTTCACTATGTTTCCAGTTTTCCAGTTGACATGGGTTTGTTTCCTTTAAGTTGTTCTACTAGCTATCATGTATAAAGGTAAGTTGATTAAATTTTTTAAAAAACTTAAATTAACTCACTGATAAGATGTTGACTACCTCCTCGCTTAAGAGTTGAGGATATATTTTACAAAATCATTCATATGAGTATGTGACAGAACTGCAGTTAATGAAAAACTTTTCCTAAGGTCTACTGGGTAGAGGCCACTGTACTGGGGACAAAAGTTTAAGTTCACTTTACAGCTGTCATAGTTTCTGCATCCTTTACAAATGCGTATCTAATATTGAAAACCTCAAACTGCCTTAAGGCAGGCTCCAAGAATATTAAAGCTACTGGTGAAGTGACTCATAATAGCAAATATATGCATTTGGGTGTGTTGATTTCACACAGCAAGAAACAGACATGGGCATGTTCTACAACTCAGTTTGCTCTCTCAGTGAATTCTGAAACAAAAAGTCCTTCCCAAAAGATTGCTTATATACTCACTGGAGAAGACAAAACATGCAACATGGCTGGCAGACCCTCTCCCAAACCAGGAAAAAGTAATTTAAATCTTTCAATACTTTTGTGTGCAATTTGTTTCTGTCACTGTAACTAAGTTTCCATTTTTCCTTTGGAAATATATGAATTAAGATAGAGACATTATGATTCCTCTGTATGTTGAGAAAAGAATTTTATATTTCTAATTCCTACCATCTAGAATTACCTTTCTTTATTAATCTTATATTAATAAAGTATATTTTAATTGTGATGACAATATGTTTAAAAAAAGGTAAAGGTTGATTCAAATTCATCTTTTTTTAATATATAAATTTTACTACTATTAAAACATTAAAATAACAGGAGGAGCAAGAGGGTGGGTAGGAGATAATAATCTGTTGAAAGCTAAAAATAATTCCTGGCCTTCCCTGGTGGCGCAGTGGTTGAGAGTCCACCTGCCGATGCAGGGAACACAGGTTCGTGCCCCAGTCCGGGAAGATCTCACATGCCGTGGAGCGGCTGGGCCCGTGAGCCATGGCCGCTGAGCCTGCGTGTCTGGAGCCTGTGCTCCGCAACGGGAGAGGCCACGACAGTGAGAGGCCTGCGTACCACACACACACACACACACACACACACAAATAATAATAATAATAATAATTCCTATTCATGAAAGACAATAAAAAGCAGTGTATCCAGAATGTGGTCCAAGTGAAAAAATTTCCAATTTCAAATCTTTTTAGAAGCAGCTTCAACATGTTCATTTTTCCTTTTATCTGTTTCTTTAACCCAGCTTTGACGAAAATATACATGATTTCCATTTAAAAGTTTAATATATCATGGTTCACATGATTGGCAATGAAAGATAGGCGAAACAACATACAGACCTAAATTATTTTTGCAATGGTTGCAATGTTCAAAACTCATCCAGGAGGTCATGAGTATTAATCTCAACATACATAAAATTTACTCAATTTTAAAAACAATTACGTGATTAAAATTTTACACCCACATATAGTCATATTTAAAAATCAAAAAATTGAAAATAATACAAAAATATTCACATAATATTTTTGCTCACTGGATTTGTGATTTATAAAATGAGAAACATTTCTCTGTTATTCATCTTGTCTTGGAGTGCTTAGTCCAGAAAATAAGAAAGTATGCAGACACTGTGTATTAAAAATTAATTGAGCAACTTGGATAATAGATCTATGTTAAATATACAATCCTAGCATGTAGTACAAATGAGTTACTTGTAAAATTATAACATCTAAAGATAAGTAGATGTCTCAAGGCTGAGTAAATCAATATTTACCTTGTGTTTTCACTGGGTCTGATATCTGGCTTGGATCACTAATTCCATATGCATTTGCTGCCCTCACAAGGAAAAGGTAAATTGCATTAGGTTTGAGTCCTTTAATGGCAAATGTTTCTGTTTTCACATTCTCTGCTACGGTCTGCCAGCTGCTGCCAGATGCATGGCTAAGGATAGATACACAAGTTAGAACATGCATATTTAATGGTAAATCAAAAGAGAGAACAACTAGGAAACATCGTCTTCACTCTACCTGAAGGCTTCTATAATATAAGATGTTGGAGTAGCACCTGAATTCAAATTTGGTTGCCATGACAACGTTACTGTATTTCGGCTGACATCTGTAACTTCAGGTTTTGAGGGGGCACTAGGGATTAAATTTGGGTCGGTGGGTCTTGGAGGCTGAACTGGAACTCCAAATTCTAACAAAGAAGAAAAAGATGTTTACGCAGATAAGCACATAAATGTAGATATCATACCCATCCACCTACTCAAACATCAAGACATGCTCTTCATCTTTTTACCAGTGAGTAAACAAAAGCTTTATTTTAAGGTAAAATACTATTGAATTTACCTTGGACTTCAATGTAAGCACTCCATGTTGCTTCACCGCTGGGGGTTGATGCAATGCAGGTGTACCGACCAGTGTCACCCAGCTGAGAAGACAGATGCAAAATAAATATTTGGAACAATCAAGAGCTCACTGGGCTGAAAAAGCAATTATAGTTTTGTATATGGTCCATGAATATGGATAACTTGCATTAAAAAGCACTAACCAGAAACTGCCTCTTAATTTGTTTTTATTGAATGTGAAGTAAAATATTGCATGAAGACAGAAGACAAAAATGTTATTCTAACTGTATAATAAAAATATAATATTTAAGTGCATTAACATCACCATTTTCTGTGTCGCACAGTAAACAATGAGCTATATAACTTTAATTTCAAAGGGTTAATCTTTATTACTAATTTATAGCTTTATATTTAATAAGTCACGTAATAGGGCTAATAAAATTTAGCCAGTGACTATTCTTGCTATTTCATATATTATGTGAGTTACACCCATATGGATATCAGAGATAAACAAATATTTATAGAAAATGGATAGACACAAAATGATTTCTTCTTAAAGCATTCACTCTTTTTTCTCATTTTATTTTTTTAACCTGTAACTTAAGGCAGTTTCGTAAGTATAAAGTCAAACTCCAGCTGGAATGATGCTCTCTCTTCCTTTGAAAGACTGACTGCCAGAAAACAAACACAGGTCACATGTTCAATGTTAAAATCATCAGTACCATAATGAACCCATATACCTCTGCCTAAGGTAATAATTCTATCATCAAATAATGTTAGATAAAACAAAAACACTGTCATCTTGCTCTGGCAATTGTAATAACAAAGTCACAATCATTGTCACATAAAAGTACAACATATTAACTTTCGTGGCACATAAAATGAACTGCTATGTTGATCCAAAACTCCAAAGAAGCCGCCCACAATAGGCAATAAAGCAATCGAAATTTATGTTTATTGCTGTCAAGGCTATTCTTTCATATGCCTCATGAGCTTGTCTGATCTTGATCTAAAATGAAAACAAAAATCAAAGCAAAAGAACACAGTCCTGAAAGAACAGGTATGGGATGTGATGCCCTGGGAAGGTAAATCCCTAAATTGTTCCCACAAACCTGTGGGCTTTCATCATTTAATATTCTGATTTGAAATGTACATTCAATGTGTACATTGCTTTATTGTTTGCATGCAGAGTATTCTGTAATTGCAAAATTCTGAACCAAATATTCACAATAAAAGAACTCTTCAAGTACACGGCACATAATATGATACTGGAAGATATCTTTGAAAAATGCTATACGGAATGAATGCATCACATCACCACTTGGAAGGTATTTTTATCTCCCATAAATCCTCATCCTTTTCTCCTCCATGTAAAACCTTAAACTACTTGCCATGGGTTAAATTATGAGTCAAATCATCTTTAATATACACAGTGAAATGTCTGAAAGAATAACGCATCAAATTAAAAATATATTAATACTGTTATTAACATTTCATTGATTCTAAAATTTGAGACTTCAACACTAGTTGCTGGAGGCAAAACCAAAGTGGAACAAAATGGGAAACCCAGGGTGTCATTTCAAGTTACCTTAGCATATCGGATCTGTAGTACTCCGGTCTCCAGCTGTTTGATTCGAGAATCTTGGGTTGAAACAAGGACTCCATCCTTTCTCCACAGAATTGTGGGCACTGGACTGCCTGTGGCCACACAGCTGAGCACTAAAGTACCATCCACTGCTACAGTCTGATTCACAGGACCCTGTCGAATGACTGGGGGAGGTCGGTCTGAGATCACTGCCAGAACAAACAACAGGAAATAGATTTCTGCAACTGGAAGCAATTTTCTAATCATCCGAACAACAGCAGTTGCTCTAGGCTTTGAAACAAACTAATTAAACAAGTAATTAAAGTAGGAGACATGCATTATTCAGAATGCATTTCTATGATGCACTGATTCAGAATATTAAAATGTACTCCTTTCAAATGACCAACCACTGACTAGGCTTGCTGCATTGTCAAGGGACCTACTTAAGAGTTCAGAGACTAAATAAGGATTGTGGATGGTGAAGGAAATGTATAGTGGAGAGAAATGGAATACTGTGCTTTTTAAACTTTAAAATACGTAAAACACAAAACAACAAAAAACCCATCTACCCCAAGGAAACGTATAAGACAGATTTTCATAAATGACCCCAAACCAACTTGATAATCTTTCTGAGTCCAACAGAAAGAATGATGGTATCATACCAGCATGCTTGACAATTTTAGATTCAAAAATGTGCTTTGGACTTTGATAACTGATCAATCAATATGACTGAGCTCTTTTTATCTTGGAATTTTTTCTATTAAAAGAGTACATAGTGAATTCAGAGAAACTGGAAAACTGTCTAAAAATATTCTTGGTAAGCTAATCCAAAAATATAATTGAAGTGGATATCCTAACCCAGGATATAACACACTTCCATATCAGAATTATAGGAATGGGAAGGCACTTTCGCTAAATCTATCACCTTAACAGTTTTAATGTCCCATGGAAGGAAACAATGGAAGGCATTTTTATAACATATAAATAAAATTACTCTTATTATATGAAAAAATCTAAAACTTAAAAACTCTATCTGAGATAATAAAGTCATAATTCTAGGAAAAAATCCAAAACAACTGTAGTGGAACTAGTATAAATCCTGCATTAGAGAGATGTTCTGATCTCCTGACATAGGCAATTTAGGTGAAATTCCATAGATAGTTTTTTAAATGAATAAACATTAAAAATAAAGTTCATTTTTCATTATTAAACTTTAAAATTCTGAATATTAGTTTAAAATATTTTAAGTCACAAATATTCAAAACACAACTCTAAGAAATTGCCTGATTAAACAAAACTGGTTGCCAGAGTGACTAAATTTTGGATGCAACCATTTGCAAAGCTGGATGTGTCATGTTCAAAGTTTTATGCGCCAAAGATTTCTCACAAGCTGGAGTCACACTTCAATTTGTTCCTCATTTATCATGCAATAATTATTAGTTTTGGGCATTCAATCTAAGAAAAACAAGAAAGCAAGAAAGTGAAATCAGCAACTGTGCAGTTTCACTCCACCCTTCCAATTCTCTTCCATCTTTGGTTGCTGGTGTGAAATCTGTTAATACCGTGGAGGTATATTAGAAGGCTGGAGTTTGAAACTTGGCAGGAGTGTTTCAGATACTCCATGGATGAAACATGTAAGCCAATAATTCCTTTGCTTAGAATCGTTTAATCTTTTCTACATTATCTGTTGATTTTGGCTCAAATCAAATTAGAGGCCCCTCCTGGTAAGTATGAAAAAATAATGATAAGTGTTTTAGTGCACTGGGGTTTTTACAAGACTCTACCACCTGTGTTCCCTTGATTATAAGAATGAACGAATATTTATTTCCAGATATTAATTGAATTAGTAACAGAGTGTTTCTTTATAACTGATTATAATAAAATCCAGTAACAGAGTGGTTTACATTTCGTAGTCTTGTTATATTTAGAAACAATCCAATATCCGGGGATTTATTCAACTTTCTATACCTTTACAGTTCTTTGATATTTGCATCATATTTAGCGTCATCCTCACTTCCTTATCCTATTCTAACCCAGTTTAATGATGTTGTTTCTCTGTTATTGATTTCTTCCCGGTTTACACTGGGTACTTTACAAAAATAAAGCAAGAAAAGAGAAGCAGGGTTGATTATCAGGCTACACCATCTGTCATATGTCTTTAGGCAAGTTCCTTAAATTATCTAAGTCTCGGTTTTTTACCTGTAACATGAGGATAATAATACTTGCTCTAACCAGCTCAGGGGATTGCTATGAAGATATAAATGGAATAACAAATATTCCATGTACTTTGCTAATTGCAAAAAGCTAGACAATTATATGAATTGTGATATCACGATCCTTTTCTATAAAATAGTAATATGTAAATCAGAGGTAAAAAAGTTCACTAAAGCAATTTTATGTTTTTAGGTAAAGACAATGAAACATTTTGGTGTTGTCACAGATTAGAATAAAATACTGATGAAATGTTCAAAGTTACACAAATTAAGATGTGTAGTACATTTAGCAGTCAACACTAAGTTTAGGATTTATGAGAAAAACTTCAAATAGAGTCTAATATCTCACATTTGGATTATTAAAATGAATTATCAGGTAATAAAATAGGATGTGTAAGACACAGAAATATGATTTAAAGAAAGTAAGTGCATGGACTTTGTAATCAGAAGGACATAGCACTGTAAAAAGAAAATGTTCCGTATTTGTGCTCTCCAGTACAGAAGCCAAGAGCTTCAAATGCTACTGAGCACCTGAGTGTGGCTGGTGTGATTGAGGAACTGGATGTGTAGCTTTACTTAATTTTAAGTAATTTTGATTCAAATTTAAATAGCCTCATGTGGCAAGTGCCTACCATACTGGACAGTGCAAACTTTTGTTTTTGTTTTTCTGTTTTATTTTTAACATCTTTCTTGGAGTATAATTGCTTCACAATGGTGTTAGTTTCTGCTGAATAACAAAGTGAATCAGCTATATGTATACATATATCCCTATATCTCCTCCCTCCTGCGTCTCCCTCCCACCCTCCCTATCCCACCCCTCTAGGTGGACACAAAGCACCGAGCTGACGTCCCTGTGCCATGCGGCTGCTTCCCACCAGCTATCCATTTTACATTTGGTAGTGTCAAACTTTTGTTTAAAATCTCAGTTCTGCTAGTTAGTATCTGAAGGATCTGGGTATATCTTTTCACCATTCTCTGCCTCAGTTTCCTCATCTGTAAAATAAGAAGTCAGATTTGAAATTATTGAACTGTTTAAAGTTCTTAGCATAATGCCTGGCACAAAGGAGGCACTGAATAACTTTACAAAAGCCAGGACATGGAAACAACCTAGGTGTCCAACGACAGATGAATGGATAAAGAAGATGTGGTACATATATACAATAGAATATTACTCAGCCATAAAAAGGAACAAAATTGGGTCATTTGTAGATATGTGGATGGACCTACAGTCTGTCATACAGAGTGAAGTAAGCTAGAAAGAGAAAAACAGATATCATATATCAACGCATATATGTGGGATCTAGAAGAATGGTACAGATGAACCTATTTGCAGGGCAGGAATAGAGACGTAGATGTAGAGAACGGACATGTGGACACAGCGGAGGAAGGGGAGGGTGGGACAAATTGGGAGGTTAGGATTGACATGTATACACTACCATGCTTAAAACAGATAGCTAGTGGGAACATGCTGTAAAGCACAGGATGCTCAGCTTGGTGCTCTGTGACAACCTAGATGGGAGGGATGGGAGGGGTGGGAGGGAGGTCCAAGAGGGAGCGGGTATAGGTATACATATAGCTGATTCACTGCATTGTACAGCAGAAACTAACACAACATTGTAAAGCAATTATACTCCAATAAAAAAATTTCTTATTATAAATATCAGTATAGTGGTGATGGTGGTGGTAGTGGTACAGATATGAGGAGTGTAACAGATGATGTAACCCTATTAGAGCAGGGTTTATAAAAGTTTACCTAGTTTTCCACATGTTCAATGAAAGATTTAAAGACCCTAAGAAATGAGAGTATTTCATCAGAAGTCATATTTTTTGTCACCTCAAGAATAATAATCATAAAATCTATGTTAATACATATAAAAATATTCATAAAATAATTTTAGGTGAAAAAGAATACAGAATAACACACACACTGACTGGTTTAAATATGTAAAATTCACATCTAAAAACCAGCAAACATCAGAGTCATATATCACAATTGCCATCAGTTTGTAAACATATCTCAACACCCATGAGTTAGGCTGTAAACTGTTACCTCATTTCAGCAATTAGGGAGTTGAAACATTGAAAGTTCACGTGACTCGTCCAAATCAAAGAGTTAGTCATTGGCAAATAGCTAGTAATTAGAAAGTTAATGCTCTTTCCACTGTATATCAATCACTTTTGAGAGATTAATGCAAGTGATTTTAGATTTTATACGTCATTTAATCATCACTAACTACTTCTTACGTTCTAGTAATTAAGAGAAGAAACATTTTCAATTAAATAGGTTATATGAATTTCTATGTTCCTGTGTCAAACAGGATTTGGGGTAGGCCTCAGCTACAGAAAAACAACATTTCAAAGACAGCTGCTACTCTACCATATTCTGTGTCTCATGTTTTATTCTGCCTTTGCCTTTGTTCTGTTTGCAAATAGTAAAGAAAGAAAGTCAAGAAACTAAAGTCAAATAGTTTCCAGAAAATACTCTGCCTATTACCTCTCTTCGACTTGATTTGGTAATAAGTAAATACTGATATTATCAGCACTCACAGTAAGTACAGTTTACCTATGAAGAATGAGTCCATAGTTGTAAGTTGTTTGTACAATATTGATGGACTCCAAAATAAAGAAAACAAAACTAAAAATACAGTACCAAACACAAAATCACCTTAAATCTCCCCAGAGACTGTAAGATGAAACTTTTAGAAGTGAATTGGCTATCAGGGATGAACCCCAAATCCACAGATTTAGGAGTTTTGTTTTCATTTTAGTTTAGCAAAAGTTGACATGCTTGATCTATGCTCACAAATATAACCATTCACCATAAGGCCATGTCAAAAGGCACCTAGAAAGTTTTGCTTTCAATTATGAGAATAATAAGAGATATTTGAAAATATTTTATTATAGTTTTCTTTGGCCTTTTTTAATGTATATCCTTACATACAAGTTGCTTTATAAAGTTGCAATCATAAACATATGTGCAAATCTATGTTCTACTTTTCCTATATATTGATTATATTAATCATTATATTCATTACATGGTCTTCACAATCATCACTTAATAGCTCTAATGTATGTAAGAAACTGTAAAAACATTTTAGGTCATTCTAACGTATTAGGGCAGTAGATATATAATATATATCATAGATAGTGTTAAGAGTGTAGACTTTTGAGTGAGACAATCTTAATTTTTAATTCTGACTTAACCAACAGCTAGCTCTTCATTCCTTCCTTCTTTGTTTCATTCACTTATTCAAAAAATATCCATTGAGAGTCTACCATGTGTCAGACCTTGGTGGATACTGGGTATATATTTAACTTGATTGGACAGATAAATTCCCTAAATTGGAAGACTCAGATTGTTAAGATGTTAATTCTCCTTAAATTGTTCAATAATTTAAGTGGAATCAAAATTAAAATTCTGATTTTTTTGTTTGTTTAGGATGTTAAAATGTGTGTGTGTGTGTGTGTGTGTGTGTGTGTGTGTGTATGGAAATTGAAAAGTTGATTTTAAAATTTATAAAAAAATGTAGAGGACCTCTAACAGCCAACCCAAAACAAGAAAAACAAAGTTGGAGACTTACACTAACAGTGTGTAAGACTTACTACAAAGCTATAATAATTAAGACCATACATACTTGCATAAATAGATGAATGGAATATAACAGAGAGAACAGAAGTAGGCCACTACATGTATGCTCATTTGAATTATGATTAAGATGCCACTGCAATTCAGTGGGGAAAGGGCTGTCTTTTCAATAAGTGATGCTGAAACAATTAGTATCCATATAAGGGAAGAAAAGGAATTTTGACCCTTATTTTACACTATACACAAAAATTAGTTCAAGACAGATTAAAAACTTAAATCTCAAAAGTACAGACAATAAAGATTCCAGAAAAAACACAGGAGAATATCCTCACAGTCTCAAGGTAGATTAGGGAACTAAAAGCACCACGTATAAAAAAAAATAATACATTGGTCCTCATTAAAATTAGTTACTTAAGCCTTAAAATCATCATTAAGAGGGCTTCCCTGGTGGTGCAGTGGTTGAGAGTCCGCCTGCTGATGCAGGGGACACGGGTTCATGCCCCGGTCCAGGAAGATCCCACATGCCGCGGAGCGGCTAGGCCCGTGAGCCGTGGCCGCTGAGCCTGCGCGTCCGGAGCCTGTGCTCCGCAACGGGAGAGGCCACAACAGTGAGAGGCCCACGTACCGCAACCAAAAAACAAACAAAAAAAATCATTAATAGAATGACTGGGAAGAAATATTTATAATACATATATCGGACAAAGATTTGTATCTGGAATACATGGGAAAATGAAAAAAAAAACGAGAGAGAAAAATGAGTATATGCATCCACCAAAAGGCAAACAAGATAACTGAGTGCACACGCCCACCCATAGACTTATACAGAAATATTTAGCTTTATTAATAAAAGCCCTAAACTGAAAACAACCCATCAATAAAGGGTCCAAAAATAAATTGTGAGCTATTTATACAATGGAATACTATACAGCAACAAAAAGAATGTATATATGTTTATTTTATGTATATATACATATGTGTATACAGGTACTGTGCATTTTTTGAAAGTTCATTTTAAGCCACTTTGCTTTTATGAAAGACCTACATTAGTACATGTGCCCACTAATCAAAATAAATCTGAACTGGATTTTCATTTTTATGAAAAGAGGAAATTGCTTCTTCACTTGATGCCATTTCTTTGGCTTACAAAAGGTTTCATAGGAATGCTCTACTTTTGGAGAGCAGGGAAACCCGTTATATACACATATGTATATATATTTAATATATTTACATGCTTACTTATAGTTTCTTTTCTTCTTACTACTCTCCATCTTATGGTTTGGAGATTTTCTCCATTACTGCATTTTTATAATATATTTGGTATTAATTAATCATGCTTAGAAGAGTTGATAAATAGAACAAAACCACATTACTAAGAAAAACTTACTCATCATGAATTGTGAGTTGGATTTGTCAACAATTCATCTTATCTCCTTAGTAGGGAGGAAAGAAAAAGGATGATATTTTACACTAAGAGATTTTAAAATAACTTCGCATTTTCCAAAACATGGACACAGTCCTACGTACAATTACTCAGTGTAAACTTTCCTTGTATAATTGCTAGGCTTTTATGAATGTAATTTGATGCTAGAAGTTTATAGTATAGCCAAGTTAAAATAAGAATGATTTTACATTCAATCACTGTATCTTCATCCTTTTCACATTACACCAAAATTGCTGTAAGAAAGGATACAAAGTTGAAAATAAATGCATTTACTGGCACTCTCTTTAGACCCTAAGCCAAACTTGGACATTTTGAAATAAAATGCTCTACTTTACCATCGGTAACTTCCAAATATGCTTTTGTGATGATACTTCCGGCAACATTTAAAGTCTGGCAGATATAATAACCAACATCAGATCGCTGGACATTAGTAATAGTGAGGTCACCAGTCTGGGAGACTGAAAAACGGCTGGATGACTGTGGTGGTTGATATGAGAAAAGCAGATTCTAGAACCCAGAATTTGGGAGGAAAGAATAACAATAGGTTAGTTGCTAGTTTCCAACATGTTGGCATACATACATACATATATTTACAAATAGATGTATAAACATTTACACACACACAAACACACATACTTGTGTATGCAAATAAGCTAAATATCCTCTAACACATACCCAGATATAGATGTGCACACACATAAACATATAAATGCACAAGGTTTAATGATCTAGCCTTAAATAGGGTTATTTGAAAATTTAAATGAATTCTAAATATGGATATATGCCTTTATAATTTCAGTTTCAAACAATACTAGATATAAAAGGATGTTAGATACCATTAGGATTAAAAGTTTTACATATTTAACCAAAACAAAGTCAAAAGCTTTGTTTCACATAGATGTGCCTATTAGGATTCTAAACTCTAAATCTTTTCATGTATAAAAACAACATTAAAATTTAAACACATTCTGACAAATTAAGTTTAAGAATATCATTTAGGCACCATTATAACTATGCCTGTTACCTGTCCATTATAAAAGTTCACTAATCTATCAAATTGTTAACAGTTTCTTGTTTTTCTGGTTAAATGGTGGGCACATCTATTATAAATTTTTAATCAAATACTGAATTTAAGAATTCATAATGGAGTTTTATTTTTGCAGAAAGTTATCTTAAAAACAAACTCAAGACAAAATGTGATGTTATTCTGTGGTACAAATTTCTCTCTATGAATCAAAATATCATGCTCATTGGAGAGAGTGTATATTTCATGTAAAAAACATATCATGTCATTGTTTTTCATGAAATAAAGAATATCAACATTTCTTCTAATCAAATAAATTTGCTACTTTTTAAAAGTTTAGGTGCCTTTTAACATTTGTCATTTACAAAGGCTTAACTACTATTGCATGGAAATGTGTCCAATGACAAAATTTTAGGTAACAGTGAGTTATATCATTAAATCAAACCAAACCAAATCAAAATTATTTCAAAGTTTGAAACAGATTTTAGGTGACAATGAATAATTTATTTAAATAACTAAATGAATCATTTAAATATTACTCTACTAAGAAGAACTGCTAGTGGATTTACTATTATCGCTACTTGATATTCTTATATAATACACTTTCAATTTTTCCTGTTCTACTAAAATATTTTGTTTTTTTCTTGTCTTTAATTTGCTGTCAGCAAATTTAGTCCTTTGAGGGCAAATGAAACGTATTAGAACCAACTGAGGTATTAGAACTTACATGACAGCCTCTGTACAATAGTCAAGTTGATATTTGCCTACCAAAGTGAAAATTATATTGAACTTGATGGCATTGCATACAAATGATTAGTGAGTGCAGTCAGTACACTGTGTGTTATTTGTATGAACATAGTAGAAGCAAGATCATAAAGCAACACACCCAAGGTTGATTTAAGCAAAAACTAAAAGAGGTTAGGAATAACTGTATCAAAAATGAATGAGAATAATTTTTTACAAGTATCAGAAAACAAGTAAAGGGAAATGTGTCCATTTACTGAAGAACTGAAGTCACTAAGAGATAAGAAAAAATTTGTGTTTTGGCCATCATCAAAAAATCTACAAACAATAAATGCTGGAGAGGGTGTGGAGAAAAGGGAACCCTCTTGCACTGCTGGTGGGAATGTAAATTGATACAGCCACTATGGAGAACAGTATGGAGGTTCCTTAAAAAACTAAAAATAGAACTACCATATGACCCAGCAATCCCACTACTGGGCATATACCCTGAGAAAACCATAATTCAAAAAGAGTCATGTGTCACAATATTCATTGCAGCACTTTTTACAATAGCCAGGTCATGGAAGCAACCTAAGTGTCCATCAACAGATGAATGGATAAAGATGTGGCACGTATAGACAATGGAATATTACTCAGCCATAAAAAGAAAAGAAATTGAGTTATTTGTAGTGAGGTGGATGGACCTAGAGACTGTCATACAGAGTGAAGTAAGTCAAAAAGAGAAAAATAAATACCGTATGCTAACACATATATATGGAATCTAAAAAAGAAAAAAATGGTTCTGAAGAACCTAGGGGCAGGACAGGAATAAGGATGCAGACGTGGAGAATGGACTTGAGGACACAGGGAGGGGGAAGCATAAGCTGGGATGAAGTGAGAGAGTGGCATGAACATATATACACTACCAAATGCAAAATAGATAGCTAGTGGGAAGCAGCCGCATAGCACAGGGAGATCAGCTCGGTGCTTTGTGTCCACCTTAGAGGGGTGGGATAGGGAGGGTGGGAGGGAGACGCAAGAGGGAGGAGATATGGGGATATATGTATACATATAGCTGATTCACTTTGTCATACAGTAGAAACTGACACATCATTGTAAAGCAATTATACTCCAATAAAGATGTTTTAAAAAATCTAAAAAGAAACCTATTTTAAAGTTTCCTATTATTTTTAAAGTAAAAGTGTTTCAAAATTCCCTTTTTAATAAGCTGAAGCCTAATAGTGAACTTAATTTTTAAGACCACAGATCTCTATATTCTAGCTTCAATATATATAGAAAATTCTGGTTTATAAAAATATATAGAGAGTAGGACTTGATAGCAAATGGTGACCACATATTACAGTTTTCAAAGAATTAGAATATACTGAACTATATCCAATATGACATCTATGTTAAAGAGACTTTCATATAGTTTGATGAATTTTTAATTGCTAGATATATGATAGATAAAACATAAAGAAGCAAAGAAGACACTTCAGATTCCTGGTGCTTTCAGAAAAATTGCACTGACTAATTATCATCTTTGTTTTAAATGTGTGTAAATCTATTTTAACATATAATTACAAATCTGAATAATAAAAAGTTATAAGTAATTAAGTTGAGAAAAAAAGTAGTTTTTAAAAAAATGTGGTTGAATTGGAAATAAAGGTAAATTTTATACAATAAAACAATTACTATTCTACATACCACTCTCTGTACCAAAACTAGGCAGGGAAAATTTGAGAATTAAAACAAGGTAGGAAATTTTGTCTTCTCTTTTATTGCTGAAATGTTTAGGTCACTCAGAGATTTCTCAGTTCTCTTAAAGCGACAGATATGTGACTAAATAATTTGTTGCTTTTTGTTATATATCTGGCACTCATCTTTACTGATTGAAATATTAGAACAAGGTCATACCTGACTCCCCTCTCTCCTCCAGAAGATAGCTGGTTGAGGATTTCCAGTTGCTTCACACTGGAAAGTTACAGTTCGTCCCAATGCAACAACCTGGTCACGGGGTTTCACAACAAAATGTGGAGGTTCTGAAGGAGATGAAACAAATTACCCTGAATCAAAAGCATGGAGTCATTGTCCTATTTGAGACAATTTGCTGATATCCCAAGTGCTGCTGTTATTTTATACCAGTTGTTATGTACTCTATAGATATACATAATGTACCAATTCTCATCCTTAACCTAAATGAAGCTAAATTAAGTGCACATTCATAGAGTGGAATCGTGTAGCTCTGTAAAGAGGTTTTTTTTCTTTTTAATTACTTGACCTTCTAAGATTATCTACCTTATTAAAAAGAATTCTTGAACTACAATTTGACCATTTACATTCAACGTATGCCTGAAATTTGTATGAATAAATATCTTTTCTTACTTAGAGCTGCTTAAAGGTGCATGGATGTTAATCACAGACACAAGGACCTCCTGATGTAGGCAGGCCCTAAAATTAATTTAACTCAAAAGCTCCCGAAATGCTACCATGGAAATTATAACCATTTAAAATCTTCAGTCCAATTACTTGAATAGAAATGAATTTAAAGCAATAGTGGAGTCGAATGCCTCTTTCATTTACATAGGCAAGGGCATGTTCAAACAGAATATATATGGAAATGAGGGCAAAGTTGAAACATCTGCTCATCCTGACATTATAAATACTGCCAGCTTTGTCCAAACTGTTTGATTTATACAGACTTAAATGGCCACTTCATCCAGCAGTAAATAGAGTGTCAGAAAATTGTGTCAGTTACATTGAGAACAATGGCAGCTGAAAACATGAGGTGTGCTGATGGGGTCACTCGCTGGGAAAAAAAAAAATTTAAAAAGCTTGTTTTGGGGCTGTGCTTTATGATTGGAAAAACTGTGCACTGAACATAAGTCTTTCTACCTACTGTTTACACTTTTCAAATTCATTTGTTATCAGCTGTCTGAAACGCCTAATTATTCTCCTTTCTTGTCTCAGTTCAAACTGAAGTGAACGTTTCAAGCCAGACACTGAACAGTTTATACAGGATAATCCGCTTTTTAAGACTCTTCCATTATTTCTAACCTTTTCCTTAAAAGTACTTTTAGTTACTTATGTCAGTCACTTAGGATAACTGCTTCAAGTGAATATGAATCAAAAAGTATGTTCAGATTATGTCCACAAGGGCTACTTCTCTGCTCATGAGAATATGACTTCTTTGTGAATGAAGATGAGTATTTGAAAGGGTACCCTTTTCTCTTGCTAAATATTTTCTGGTCAGTTGTATCTGAGACATATATACAAATATTTATGATATATAATATATACATTTATCAACTTTACACATTTGTATGTATACACATATATACATGTGTGTAAAGTGGAATGTAAAACCCCTTTAAAAAAGGCGATATGTAAAACAACTTGCATGGTCACAAAACTGAAGAAAGCAATTAGATCTCCTAACTTCTAGATAAGTGTCCTTTCTTCTATACTCCCTTTTTATTTTTAATTGAGGTTTAGTAGAAATTATACCATTTGACAAGAAAATTACAGGAGACCTGAAAAATCAGGTCAAATGCCCTCAAATGTCCTGTAACTTATACGGAAGAAAATACAAAGTTAGGAGAATAAGTTTAGGTTCAATTTTGGTAATGCTGACGTTCTAGCTTATAATTTTTTTAAACTCTGATTGTAATTGACTGGTTTACTCATGAATTTGGCAAACACTGTCATTATCCAGGTATAATAACAGGTGTGTGCATCATTGCCTGAGGATTTTCCTCCACACACATCCATACAGGAGCGTTTGATTCCTTAGTTAAGGGTTGGAATAACTGACATAGAAATCAGACCAAGGAATTGAAAGGACTGACTGGATAATAAACCAAAACCAGAAGAGAGTTTGGTTTGTTTCAATGAAAGAAAACCAAGTGATTAATTAAATGAATGGGAAAATATGACTTTCCAATATATGCAGGGAATTTGAGTAGGAAAATGTAAATGTTCAAATCACTTAGACAAGTAAAAACTTCGGGTGGTCTCTTTTCTAAATCTCAGAACCATGTCTAATAACATGTGCCAGAATCCATGTTTCTTTTATAAAACGCCAGCTCTCCTCAAACCTCAAAGACTTATGTGGGAACAAGGGATACAAACCCTTATACAAACTACATTTATCCTGCAGCAATCCTTCCACACAGGATATTTGCCTGGAAATGAATTTACTATATCTTATAGGCATATCCTCCAGCCAACATCAACAATGACATCAGCCACGAGGCATGTCTCAGAAAAAACCCATTCCTACATGTATGTTAAATATTAGATATAGACATATCTCTAAGAAAAATTTTAAATGGATTAAATATGCCTTTTTCAATCTTCTATCATCACTTATCTATTTAGATTGAGAAGGCCAATCACCATATGCATCTGATGTTCATGATAAAATGTTGGACTATTTTTCAAGAGCTACAATATTTAAACTTGCCATAATTAAAAACACATAATCATGTTACTAATATAATGTTCAGTGTTGAAAATACAGAAAATTAGATAAGCAAAGAAAAGCTACCTATAATTCAGCCATGCGAATTGTACCATATTGTTTTAAAATATTCTCCTACAGTATCACTTGAATGACTGTTTAATGGTCTAAATACAAATTAATCTTAATTATTTAACTAATCTATTGTCTTTAAATTTAGATTGTTGCTAATTCCCCCATTAAACACAATGGTGAGATTTACATCCCTCTCAATTTTATTCAAGTTTATTTCAACTGAAATTCTCTCTGATAGGACACTTTCCTCCCAAACCTCACTTTCCTCCCAAACCTCACGAATACTGAACATTAACATCCTTGCCAAACTTAGAACAGAATCTCCTCTTAATTGGCACTTTATATTAGTGAGGTTAAACATTTATATTCACATTACCTTGTCATTGATATCCTATTTGTTGTGGATATTGTGTTCTTGTGCTTAACTTTTTATTTTATTTTATTGAAGTATAGTTGATTTACAATTTTGTGTTAATTTCTACTATACAGTAAAGTTGTTCAGTTATACGTAGATATACATTCTTTTTCATATTCTTTTCCATTATGGTTTATCCTAGGTATTGAATATAGTTCCCTCTGCTATACAGTATTCCCCTTCTAAATAAAAAGGCGGGGTATGGGTTATGGGTTATAAGGGCTGGAATGTTAGAAAAGATTAAAAATCTATCTCAATGGTGTACAAACTTTTTTTGTCTTCTTAAGCCATGAAACTTCTCCTCCAAACAAATTCTTCCTCAAAGATCTAATTCCTAAATAGATAACAGCTTGGGGACAGGGGAGGGGGTTCCATGAAGTGGCTTCTGAAGCCATTTCTGGGGGTCCCTCTACTCTAGGTAGTGGTTCAAATAAAATCAGCCTAATCCAAACACTGCCTTTTAAATTGTGCTTAATTTTTTGATTTCTAAGAACTAAGGATAAGCTAAAATTTTATCCACTTCTCAAAAATGTTGTAGATATATTTTTCCATTTATTAAAAGTCTTTCTAATCTAGTTAGTCATTTTTGTTGTTCTATCAGTAAAATTATATAAAATAGATTACATAATACATATGAAATTATATAAATATTCACTCTATTTTCATCCTGTATTTTGCTTTTATTAAATTTTAACCCATCTATATTTTTGCATATATAGAAAGCTATTTTTTTCTAATAGCTCATTATTGCATCACCATTATTGAACAATCCATCCTCTTATCTGTATTAGTATGAAATGACATCTTTATAATATGTGTATAGCTTTTTAACTTAAAACATAGAGAGATTCTTTTAGGGTCAAAATTATTCCCTGGAACACCATAAAAAATTCTCCAAAAATGGTGCTCCAGCATCCTTAAAGTATGTGAATGGACCTTCCCCAAAGTACTGATCATGAAAGTACTTAGAAACCTTTATTTGTATGAGGACAAATTGTTCATCAAAGCAAACTTTGATAAATTTCAGACACATCATGTGGTTATTTCTTACATAAAATGAAATGATTCTGACACATAGAAATGAAAATGAGTGCAAACAGCCCTAAGTGCACGGTTATTCACCAGCAGGACTTCTAATGACTAATACTGAATAACAGTTACAAAAAGACAGACATGGATTCATAAACATATTTTGGATCCCCCAAACCCAAACTGTCCTCTGGGCAGCTATTTTTCTTCATTTGTTTATCTTGTGAGATATAAATTGAAATAGTACTTAATCAAGATAAAGTCCTATCACTTATTTTATCACTCATTTAAAAAGAGAAAAAATAAAAGGATGCAGATCACACATCATTTAATAAGACATAAAGTTAGCAACCCCATTACCTTTACTCTTTGTCACAGTTACCCATACTTCCTGCAGACTTTATTCTGTGCAGTCTGTCTTTGTGGCCAATGACAAGTGAAACATGGAGGCTGATTGGTTGAAGGACATGGAAGGGTATGGATGGAAAGGGGAAGAGAAGTTCCAGTCACAGTGACACGATGATTAGAAGATGGCCAATAAAATGTCAACTTACCAGACCCAACTAAAACGAAACAAAAAAAGAAAACATGGAATAAATAAAAATAAACAGAAAATGAAACAGAAAAAGTAATAAGATTTGACTTAACAATGATCGCTCTTTTAAAATAAAATGAAGAACACATTAATATTTGGATACATGGCTCATACTGTCCATGAATGAATATTTGTTAGCATTTCCAGCATCATCATAAATCATTTAAGAAGAACAGAAATGAATCTTAAAATCTCTACTTTGATTAAATGGCAGAGCTACAATGAATGATAGCTATGAAATTATAAAACACTTTTCAATGACTTTACATTTTGCTACCAGGATTAGATAACTATATATGTAATGGGTTTAAAAGCACACTATAAATCTTAACTGCTAATGCTACATAGAATAGAAATCAAGCATCTTAATCAAAGATAAAGAAGTATTAAATCCTGTAACTCCACCATCAGATTAATTTTAAAAGGTTCATGCTGTCAATGATATTCTATTAAACCCATGCTTCTCATACTTGAATAAGCATAAGAATCACCCTAAGATCTGGTTAAAATACAGGTTATGATTGTATAGGTCAGAAGTGTGACCAGGGATTTTGCAGAACCCACGTGCTGCTGGTACAGGACCATAGGTTGAGTAGCACGGTTAAAAAAAGGTATTATATTTGAATTCTTGCATACTTTTAATTGAGAAAACACACAGGAAAAATATAAACACATTATAGAAACAGAGAAAACTTTATAACACTATCTAATAAAGTTATAATCACATTACCTGTTTTCAATGCTGAAACATTGGGTATTTTAACATAGAAAGCTCATGTATTATATATTTAAAAACTGGAAAGCAATTGTTTTGCTCTTTTAGAAACAAAGGTAATTACTGTCAAATGCAGAGCTTTTTCATAATAGCCCAGTAGACATCCACAATATATTCTACTCAAATAAATAATGTCCATGTCTTTCAGCAAGTCACAACTAATTAGACTTGATATACATTCCGGTACTTTAAATAAATGAACTATGCCAAGCACTGCTGCTGTGAAATGGTAGTTTTAAAATAGAGAGAGGAGTTCTCTTGCCTATTGTTACCACATATGCAAATATAAAGGTAATTCAGAAGCACATTTTAACTCACACGTTCCCTTTAACGTGAGTGAAATAAATTGTCTACTTTTCACTCTAAGGTAAAAACTCTAAGCATAATTTTTCCATCACGCAGGCAAGAAAAGTTAAAAAAAGCATACTCTCATTTGCTCAGGCATAATTTTTATCATAGCATAACTATGTTATCCAGATTTGAAAACAAACAGAGGATGGGACTTGCTTACATTTCTCATCACCTTAAAGATGATGTCTTTTAAATGACAGGAAGAAATGTTCAGAAACTACAAGAGAGAGAACCTGACAACTGTAGCAACAGAACTTTGCTTTGAGAAAACAAAAAGTCATAAAATTATCTTTTGGGTAATCTGAAAATAAATTTGATCTCATTAGATTGATGCAGTTAAAATCAAGCCTTATTTGAAGTCAGGAGATCAAAGGAATGATTCCTAAATAGTTTCTAGTCATGTATTTTCAGTAATTTAAAATTTCTTAAACAGTTTCAAAAATATTTAACATGTTAGAAACCAAAAAAATCACTGGGAAGCAGCTCATTTAAAATTTTAAAAAGCGCTTTTCCCTTGCCTATAGGTTTTACCAGCAATTGAACCATAGCAGTTGAATCTTTTAATTAAAATCCACTGTGTTTAAGCATGTTAGGCCGGGCTTCCCTCGTGGCACAGTGGTTGAGAGTCTGCCTGCCAATGCAGGGGACACGGGTTCGTGCCGCGGTCCGGGAAGATCCCACATGCCGCAGAGCGGCTAGGCCTGTGAGCTATGGCCACTGAGCCTGTGCGTCCGGAGCCTGTGCTCCGCAGCGGGAGAGGCCACAACAGTGAGAGGCCCGCGTACCACACACACAAAAAAGAATGTTAGGCTAATGCAGTTGCATATCACATCAATGACAATTGATAACTGTAAGGTTTTTCATAGTCTATTAAGGGCCCTAAAACTTATCTAAAACAACATCTAACACAGAAGCTCCTAAAACATCAGAGGTTTTTGAATGATCAGAGGTATCTTGAATGATCATTTAAGCTTTTAACAACCATGATTATCAGGAAGTGATTCTTCTTATCTAAATGAAAACCTGCCCATCACAATTTCATTTGTTCGAGTTTCAGTAAACAAATAAATGCCATTTATACCCTCCAAATAAAATCCTTTTTCTCATTTGAAGAAAATTATCATCCCCAAATTTCTCTTCTGGAGAATAAATGATAGAAATTTCTTTAAGTTTTTCTCAGATTTCCCCTTTCTCTGTATTTCTCTCAGGGTCAGGTCAAATGATTTTTTTTTTTTTTCCCCATACAGAAAGCAGAGATCTTCTACACAACAGGCAGTGCCTATTATTGTCCGGTTAGGAAAGTCCAGAAAGAATTAGAAAAAACAAGAGTCATTTGGATCCTGTTCATTCATTATCCTCTAAAGCTCCTGGTTTACGGGCTGCTTCTCTCCCACCCTCCACATAACTCGTCTCATCTTTTTTTTCTGCTTTAAAGGCTGGGAGCACCTCTATCCCAGCTCCCCTTTCTCCCTAAGAAAGACGAAAAGCCTGTCTGTCTCTATCTCTAATAAAACAATAAAACAATAAAATGTTAGCTCTGGAAGTGACCTTAGCACTTATCAGTCTAACCCTATCTTTTTGCATGAGAAAACGGAGAACCTAAATTGTTAAATAACTTTCTCAAGGTCACAGATGACTAACCAAAGGCTGTCTTCCAGGTCTCTCGACTAAATCCATGTCTGTACAAATTTCCCTACTAGTTAATCAGTTTGGGGAGAACTATATGCAATAGGACACAGAATCTATTTGATTTTACATTTAAACTGTCATAAACTGTTTAATCTAAAATCATTACTACCTACACATAAAAATAGTTTTAAAGAATTCCTCATGACATTAAAAATCTTTAAAGAATATTTAGCTAGAGTTTTAAAAAGACATGGGAAACTAACAAGTGAGAAGAAAACAGACTTAAAGTCTCTTAAAAAGTTCACCTTTTTGGGAAAAAAATGTAATGCAATCATTTCTTAAGGGTGAACCAATTTTAATCATTTCTTGTCTTGATCTCATTAGAAATTGAATAAAATATTACTCTTTTGAAGCATGAGAATAAGATCTTAACAAAAAACACTTTTTAAGGTAAATGGGTCAAATAGGAAGGTAAAAAAACCTTTAAAAAATAAATATATATTTTTAAGAGGAAAAAACCTTACTAGTTTTTCTTTTTTTTTTTTTTTAACATTGCAACATTGTGCAGATTACAATCCATCTCCAGGAACAGCTTTAAATTTCCTTATATTGGAGGGAGTTTGGAAAGGCGTGAGAGATTAGAGAATTGCCACTAAGTTGAGTTTGTATACAAAGCATACTGTTTTCACCTAGATTTTATTTTCTTGGGGTTGGGTGGGGGAGGAAGGGAAGTTAATCAAAGTCTAAATATATATATATATATATAATACATATATATAATACACGTTAATTATATAATTTTATAAAACTCTGGTTCTCTTTTGAGTCTAAAAAAGAAAAAGAATAGCTTTCTTCCAAATATTTGGAGATATACAAACATACACTTGACTAACAGTTTTTAGAAAAAGAACTGTTCAAAAAGTTTAGGAGAATTTAGCCTCTTGCTCTCTCTCTGCCTCTCTCCGTTTCTCTCCGTCTCTCTCGTCTCTCTCACAAACACACACACACACATACACACACTTAGAATAAGAGATTTTCTTCCTCATTTGAATGTGCCATCGAAGGGTTCCAGATTATCTAATTAGTTTGAAATCTTATTCTAAGAATGTACATTGTTCAGACAATAATTTCTAGGTATAAATGAGAAGAAGCTAAGAGAAAAAAGAAATGAAAATAAGGAAGTAAAGAAGGAAAGAAGGGAGGGAGGGAGGAAAGGAGAAAGAAAAACTCATTTCTTCTATCTCCTTGTCATATTCAGGAGACATAAGTCAGAAAGATGATACATGTTTGAAAAAATTATACAGAAGCTGGAGGAAGAGGCTTTTTTTTTTGGTCTGAGAAAATAAGTTAGCTGGACAGATACTTAAGAAGTCTTCAGATTATGTCTAATAAATACAGGGACCAGCCAATCTTAATAACTACTTAGGCCAGAAGAGAAGTAGATAATGGGCCTAAATAATAGCACGAACGACTTAGGAAAAGTATAGAAAAGAAGCAGTTAACAGTAAAGGTCACTGAACCATGAATTGGTTGCCAACTGTGATGTCTCTAGAGGTCTTTAAAAATGGGATTTATTTCCATTTGGCCACAACAGTTTAGCTATATAACGCTGTCTGGTAAAGAAATAGAGTAGCTGACTCTTAAAGTGCTTTCTACGCTATGATTTTAAGACTCTGGAAGTTCAGAGGTACAGCAAGACAACAGATATACCCCTCTGCTTCCAATATTTTTCCTTCAGATTATGTATACCCAAATGTATACTCTAGTAGAAAATGTCCTGGAAAATATTCTTTTCAGTCAATATTACCTAAAGTTGATGAAGTACTTTATACACATAGCTCATATGATAAATCCAGGAGATAGCAGAAAATTCCAAGAAAGTAAAATATTTGCATGATTAGCACAATATTAAAATTACAATTTTGGTATTTCCACATTGAAATCTCAATTTTTGAAGCATAGTGGCAAAAATATTGGAGTTTATCCTTACACATTAAAGTCCTGAGATTCTTCACTATTAGTAATGGGCTATACAATTATTTGTACTGTAATGACAGAAGATTTCACAGTATTTGGGTCTAAAATAATTTAAGTATTCTAAACTCATAGAATGGCCCTATAGAATATTTCATAGTTAAGCAAATTTACAAACAGTAGGACCAATCCTACTAGCAAATATCAGAGAACAGCAGCTTCCTTAAATGGGCTACAGATGAAATCACCCTGACTATGGAATTCTTCTGCTAATTCATAGATATTCATTTTCATTATTAGTAGCTAAATTGCAGTGAATCCCTAAATTGATGTGATGTTTTTCATTCTTATACACAGTGCTTTTTGAACAGCAGGGCTCAGTTAACAAATCTGACAGACTAGAATTGTAAATACCACATTCCAGAAGAATATGAATGGAGTAAAGTAATGAGTTACAAGATTTTTTTGAGAAGAAACACATTTTTATTAAAACAGAGGAACACTCAAATTTTTAAGGAGTGAAGTATCTACATTTGAACTGACAAATCCCAGTCACTGTTACACCAGAGAAATTATATGCATAGATACTCATGAATGATAATATCTCTAACAATTAAAAACCCTCAAGATATTTTAATACTAGGTATGATTTCTTTTTAGGGAAAAGATTGAGTTTAACATAAAAGCCTGTCATTACATCTTTCAACTTTTCAGACATAAAAATAGAGTGATTAAGAGGAACATTTTTAGAATATATTTAATGGATACATAAAATACCATGAACTTTTCCCCTCCACTCAAATATCTCACTTTATTCTTTAGATCAGTGGCTCTGGAGACAATTCTGATTGTCACAACTGAAGGGGGGGTGTTTCCGGCACCAACAGGCAGAGGTCAGGGATGCTGATAAACATCCTACAACGCACAAGACAGCTTCCCACAGCAAAGCATGATCCAACCCAAAATGTCAATAGTGCCAGGACTGAGAAACCTTGCTATCTGCACAAAATACCTTGCACTATGCCTGACACATTACAGGTGCTCAGAAAAAGTTAATATTCTTCTTTTCCTTCTGCTTCTACAAATGTCCCCACAAGCAGTTATTAAATGGTGCAACTTAGTTATTTGCCTGCTAAAGAGTCTGAGATTGAAATGCAGCTACCCAGCAAACTATGATAATGTGTATGCCACCAGACATAGGATCTCAGGATCATAATTTTGGTGGTAATACTCCCGAAGTCAATTTAGAAAGCCAGAAATTTAGATCTTTCCTCTCCTTCTTCCGAGAGATACATAATTCATTACCAAATTCCATAGCTTTTATTTCATAACTATTTCTCCATTCCATCCACCTCTTTCTATCTCTATTGCCACCACCCTGGACAAGTTATCCACCAGCATTCACCCGAACTAATGTCTTGCTTTTTTCCATTCCAATCTCACAATTCAGCCACAATGATTAAAAATAAACTAATCTTATTATAGTACATTTTTGCTTAAAACCCTTCAATATGGTCCCCATTGCTCTTAAAATAGAGAGCAAAATCTCGAACATGGCCTCGTTATGTAACTCTTTGGTGTCTTCTCATATCCCTTCCCCTCCTCCACTACCCTATCTTAGCCCCGTAGATTTTCTTCTCATCCTCGAGTACATGTTGCTCCATCTTACTTCCGGTTTATGCTGTGCTCTGGGATCCCACTTTTAATTCCTACTCACCCTAGCCCTCAGCTCAAAAAAAAAAACCTCTTCAAAGAGCTTCCTCTAAATTTGATACTAAATTTTATCGGAATGCTATATGTTCTCACAGCAACCTCAACTTTTCTCCTTGAGCACTTACTGTAGTTTTAAAGTATACATTTGTGATTATTCTATAAATGTCTGTCTCTTAAACTAGCCTATAAGCTCCATGTGGGCAAGTATTTAACCATTTTGTTTGCCAGCATTTCTATAGAACTTATCAAGTTGAGGACATTATTCACATTGTAAATATCTGTTGAAAGAGTGAACAAATGACAATAATGTTCCCATTGCCCAGCTGAAAGCACTTTCTTCCTCCCTGGCCTATCTGTACAAATCCACTTTTCATATACTGCTGATGCTGTAGACATTTATGTATATCTCCCTTTATCAATAGGCTGTAATAAGCTCCGTGAAGGCAGGCTCCATGTCTCATTATCTGTGCATCCTTCACAGTGCTTAGCATATTGTTTTATATACAGAAGGTGCTCAAGAATTTGTTTAGTTGAAAATCTGGAACACTTACCTTCAAATGGCATAATTCTTGGAGGGTCAGCGTTAAGGTACATGATGGCATAATGATAAAATTATTCAATAATGATAAAATTAAACAACTTTGGATCAAGATTCTCTGCAAAATTAATCAGATCTATCCTGCATAAATCACATAACCTTTCTACATCTCAGTTTAGTAAAGAGCCATCAATGTTAGCTAACTATGTGTCAGATCACACATAGAAAACTTCTCAGCAACTCTGTAGAAAAGAGTTCAATATGCCAATTTTGCAAAGGGAGAAATGTGAAAATTAAGTAATTTTCTTAAGGTCACACATCAGGTAAGACATGGAAGATTGGAGCTCAGGCCTGTTCAGCTCTTTAAATCCTTGCTATTTTTACTACCTTGCATGACTTGTTTGTTTGAAAATTCTTAAAAAGTGTTAAATCTTATTCTAATGTAAATTTGGTTCTGAAATCTTTTGGCTCCATGACCTAAGCGAAATAACTTTCAATAAGAAATTATTTACAAAGTAAATCATCAACAAAATGAAAAGGCAACCTACTGAATGGGAGAAAATAATTGCAAATTATATTTCTGATAAGGGGTTAATATCCAAAATATATTAAAAACTCATTCAACTCAATAGCAAAATATCAAATAATCTGATTAGAAAAATGGGTAGAGACTCTGAATAGACATTTTTCCAAAGAAGATATATAGATGGCCAATAGGCACATGAAAAGATGCTCAACGTCACTAACCATGAGCGAAATGCAAATGAAAACCACAAAATCACCTCACACCTCTTAAAATGGATAATTATTAAAAAGACAAGAAATGAGAATGTTGGCAAGGATGTTGAGAAAAGCGAACCCTTGCGCACTGTTGGTGAGAATGTAAATGAGTGCAGCCACTGTGGAAAACAATATGGAGGTGCCTCAAAAAATTAAAAATAGAACTACCATATGATCTATCAATTCCACTCTAGGGTATGCATCCAAAGAAAACAAAAACACTAATTCAAAAATATATACATACCCCATGTTCACTGCAGCATTATTTACAATAGCCAAGATATAGAAAAAATCGAAATGCCCATCACTGGATGAATGGATAAAGAAATGTAAACTAACTAACTAAATGAATACACACACACACACACACACACACACACACACACACACACACACGCCATGGAATATTATTCAGCCATAAAAAGAAGGAAATCCTCTCATTTGAGACAACATGGATGGACATGGAGGGTATTATGCTAAGTGAAGTAAGTCAGACAGAGAAAGAAAAATACCAAATGATCTCACTTACATGTGGAATTTAAAACAAAAAATAAAAAAAATAAGTCCATAGAGACAGAGAACAGGTTAGTGATTGCCTAAGGTGAGGGTGAGGAGTAGATGGAATGGATGAAGGGGGTCAAAGTTACATATTTCAAGTTATAAAATAAGTAAGTCATGAGGATCTAATGTACAGCATAGGGAATATAGTTAGTAATACTCTACTGCATTCTTGAAAGTGGCTAAGAGAGTAAATCTTAGAAGTTCTCACCACAAGAACAAATTTTCTAACTATGTATATGGTGATGGATATTAACTTGACTTACTGCACTGGTCACTTTGCAGTATATATAAATATAGAATCATTATACTGTACACCTGAAACGAATATAATGTTATATGTCAATTATACCTTAACAAAAAAGATATTGTTTAAATGCACAATATGTATTAATATATTAAATTACCATGGGTACATAATCTGCTTCACATATGGGCATGTTTCAAACATATAAAAAGGTTTTAGGGAAGGAAATGACTCATGCTATATTTTATTTTCTCATTTAAAAAAAAAAACAACAATGTCCAAACAGCCAATTTCCATCCCTGAAAGATGATATGATGCAACCTTTTAGGACAACTACCATAAATGTTAAATTCATGCAGTCAAGTATCAAATGTATATGTTCACAGTTTGCTATACATTATAAAGTCATCTCTGACCTCAGTTTTTTCATCAGTAAAACAGAGCCCCCATCCATGTCTAACATTCATAATCTCAACAATCCAGCACAGGAATTATGTAATTTACCATTATTTCCAAGAAGCCTAAGTCAGGCCAATATTACTGATCATCAATTATATTTAGTCATTTAGTACACTTGGGGGGAATTAAAAAACCTAAGGAAAAACACAAGAGCACACCTCATCTCTTTACTAATGACCTAAAAAGAACACTGTTTGAAATGACTATTTTACCATACACAATGTTAACTTTTTAAAAGCACCTTTGTAAAATGGTCATTTCTATCAGTTTTAGTTGTGTAATGCTGTAAATTTTCTCCTAATAACACTGACCACACAAAATAAATGTCCTACAGCTAAAGCTAACCTTAACAACCATTTATGGATTTTCCTACTCTCATAATTCTGTTATAAAGCAATTACTCAGCTACATTTTGTCTTATACTTATTTTAGTATTTTCTACAGGTGTGTTTATACTGGCACGTTATTTATCAAGAATAACAGTTTAAAAGCAAATTAAAGTGCTCGTGGTATTTTAATCAGTTTTGCAAACTTTGGGTATGATATTAAAAGGTAGTAACTTCCAATTTATACAGAATCTTTTAAAAAATGAAATAAAAAGCATAGTATATTTTGAAATTATTGAAATAAGGCTCAAAGGACACCAGCTGCTGCTGGTATAACTATTCTAATGATGACCCTAATGTTTGGAATATACTGAAATGATTTGTGAATCTATAAGGATGAATACTGTTCAGTGTAATTTTCAATTCTGTGTATACCTATAAAATATTTAAAACGATAGCAAGCAAATAATAAAATTTGATACATATGGATGCATAAAAAGACCATTTTTCAATTATCTTGCATAGTTAATTCACCCAGGGTTCATCATAAGAAAAGGGTGCCCTTGATGTCAATTAGTCTAAAATTATTCTCTTTATGATTATTCTCTCTTAAACAATGACTTACCTCAATCACTTTATGTCTTAATAATTCTGGACAAAATAGGATACATCAATGTAAATTAACTTAGAATTAATTCTTTTACATTGAATTATACACAATATCACAAAATAATTCCAATTCTTAAAGTTATGTGAGATTGTCAGTAATGAATCTAATGTTTTAGAATGAGCTACCCATTAATGACTAGAGCAAAAATCTAATTTATTTCATTCAAATTTCATTCTCAGGCTGCATAATGCAGATTGTGTAGATTCACACAACTCAGTTACATATTTCCAGGATGATGTCATTAGTTCATAATGTAGGTTGCTAAAGACAGTTGCTAAGTTATACATCTATGTAACTGAGCAACGAGAGAAACTTATCCACTGTTATGTAGATGAATAAATCACAGTAAAGCTCAGAACATAACGGAAGACCCATGATGTGCTATTTACTAGTGTGGTATTGTGTCATTATTTGTCACAGAATCATCTTATGTATCAATTATTTCTTGTACCTGACTGCTCTACTTATTTCCTCAAATACTTGCTTGGCAAAAAACATTAAGAGAGTGTTTCAAGTTCTCTGTAGGAAGGCTAGGTGGAGAATTGCTTTTTCTTTTGATTAATTTTTAAGATTTTATCAGTTTGTTTGAAATAACTAAAAGCAACCCAAAACCTTCATGAGTAAGTGAAAGAAATCTAAGAGAATGTCACATCTTCAACAGTCATTAGGGTTAAAATGACTATTTCTGAAAGGCTATAAGAACACAAGAAGTTCTTTACTTTATCCTTTCTACAAAAAAAAAAAAAAAAAAAAAGGAAAAGAATCATAGGCCATAATGCTGCTGGGTCTCAATCAAATCAAATAGCATAAAAAAAACCCCAGCAGGAGTGGAGCCCGGCATCCTATTTATGCCACTGGATCAGAACAGTTAGGAGAGGAAGCCATTCTCACAAATCATTCTCTTGTTAAATTCTGTAGTGGGGCTTCATTAAACCTCTTGAATGATAGCACTTGACTTTCAGCCTGTTCACAAAGAGCTCAGCTGGCAATACTGACTCTTTAAAACTCTTCAATCACACATTGTCTTTTGGGTTTTCTTTCTATAATAACTAATCTTTTTTTTAATTCTCATTAGCTCCTCAAATCTTCAGTTAAATTTTTAAAATCATTATTTTAACTACAAAACAAGCAACAACAACAACAAAAACACAAAATCCACAACAAATCCTATAAGGGAGGCATTCTGAGTAAGACTCTTGAGTTCAACATTGAGTGTAGCAATACATACATATAGGAGGTGGTAAATTTATATATGACACTGTGTGTGTGTGTGTGTGTGTGTGTGTGTGTGTGTGTATCCCAATCCCTGAAGCACTGTTTACTCTAGTACGACTGACTTTACTGGGCCTTTGTGGATTGCTGCCATGTGTGATGAAGAATCATTCTCCAAAGAATCAGTCTGCCATATCTTGTCAGAGTGTGGCAGACATGGTCACACACATATCAAGGTTCTTAAAGTCATCCAGTAAAGCTTTGGGGGCCTTGGAATATGTGTTTCATCAAAACGTTGAACTCACAGTCCTTTTTTTTTAATCTGAAACACTTTATTTACCATTTCATAATAGTGAATTCACAGTTCTTAACTAAAATCTTGGATTATAGTAAACCTGACTTGAACCTGCAAAAGGGCCATCTGACACTATTAGTTTTGGCTTTGACTCAAATAACCACGTTATTGGTCAGAAACAATGTACTATTATACTGCCAGCTTTTCTGAAATCAGCAATTTAAGCACACTGTTCCAACAAATGATTTAAATGAAGTCTACATCAAAGAAAGGAAATTCAGAACTGAAGCGTCCAGTTTTTTCTCTCATTACTTCTTTTCTGTCTAGATATTATACCAGCTCTAAAAAGTCAGATGACTCTTACCCTCTATCAGATCTCATATGCTGATAGAAAGCTTTAGCCTGGTGAAGCCTGTTTATGGGAACTACAAATTTACAAAACAGGCTTTCTTTCCCCCAGAGTTTGTTTTTGAATGCAAGTTTATTAAAGTTTATCCCTCACTACTGGCAATAAAATCTACAGTAAGCTACATTGTTTAATTTTCACTTAAATTTTAATTTTACATTCTGAAATAATTATATAGTGGTCCATAAAAAAAAAAAAAGCCATGCACATGACATGTTGCATTGTGTGAAATTAACATGTGGTTTGGTAAACTTCAAAGTTGCTATTTCACATCTTAGAAAATGTTCAAGGCACAAATGCACATTTCTTTTAATGGACTATGCCTTCTGATTCATTTTCAAGACTATTAAAGTTTTAAATTATATGGAAGTTATTACTGGGGACCATCTATCCACATTATATTTATCTCTAGTTTCAACTGGTCCAATATATGGATTATATTTATGGAAGGTGCAGTGAAGGGATTCAATATTATTCATTTTATCAGGAAATTTAGCAGCATTGAACATGTAAGGGGGGATAATAATTATGTTTAAAGATCAAAGGGAATCATGTTAATTATGGATCTGTTTAATAAAAAAACTATTTTGGTCTCAAATGCATATCAAATACACACAATTAATAAAGACAAAAAAGTATTTTTACCTAATGTAGATTTTTTTGTGTTATACCTAATTTTTTTCTGTTTCTTGAAGCAATTAGAATAAAAATTGACATTTTTTTAAACCACAATTACAGAAATCTTGATAGTCATTGTTTATTGAAAAGCATTTATTGTGTGTCTATATAAAGTATAATGGGAGATGCATACATGACTCAGACTTTAATCTTTTTTTTTTTTTTTTTTTTTTTTTTGCGGTACGCGGGCCTCTCACTGCCGTGGCCTCCCCCGCCGTGGAGCACAGGCTCCGGACGCACAGGCCCAGCGGCCACGGCTCACGGGTCCAGCCGCTCCGCAGCATGTGGGATCTTCCCGGACCGGGGCACGAACCCATGTCCCCTGCATCGGCAGGCGGACTCTCAACCACTGCGCCACCAGGGAAGCCCAGACTTTAATCTTTTTATACAGCAGCTAAGAGCACTAAAGCTACATAAAGTCCTGATATATACACATATAAAGACACATGACTGAAATGACTCCTTCTCTTCTTCTGCCTTCTTCATATCATCTTTATTGCTTCTCCTTTTGCTGAGCATTTAAATGCTTCACACAATGTGCTAAGCATTTCATATTTATTAGCTCATTTAATCTCCACAAAATCCTATGAGGGAGACATATTTACTCTCCTTTACGGAGGAGAAAACTGAGAATCAGAGATTTAACATCTTGTACATTCAGTTTTTGAATCCATGTGTGTCTGTCAGAAAAGACTGTTAGTTCTACCCTACAGAACATTTCCTAAAGCAGCAGCAAAAAAAAAATATTGAGGACTGATTTTTTTTTTTTTTTTTTCTGTACGCCGGCCTCTCACTGTTGTGGCCTCTCACTGTTGTGGCCTCTCCTGCTGCGGAGCACAGGTTCCGGACGCGCAGGCTCAGCGGCCATGGCTCACGGGCCCAGCTACTCCGCGGCATGTGGGATCTTTCCGGACCGGGGCACGAACCCGTGTACCCTGCATTGGCAGGTGGACTCTCAACCACTGCGCCACCAGGGAAGCCCCTGAGGGCTGATTTTGACAGATCTCAATATCAAGGAATCACAGAAAATTATAATTGCAGAAAAGCAAAACAATTACCAAATTCTACATTAATCAGCAACTAAAATTTCAAATCTCTATGGTCAAAGTAAACATTACTGAGACTCTAATGGGTTTTTAGTTGTTTTGAAAGAAGAGATGAGAAAAATAATCATAACAACCATCATTTTGCATAAGCATTTCATAATCCACAAACCACTTTTATGAGAATATACTTTGTTAATTATCTTTTTAAAACTTTTCTATCATCTTTGACGTTTATAGTCCACGTACATTCATTTTTTTCAACAGATGAGTATACTAAAACTCAGAGAAGTTAAGTGACTTGCCCAGGATACCACAGCTGGTATATATCAGGGCAGCCCTTGACTCGCTCAGACAGAAAATGTTACATGAGCACCAAGGATGCTCCTAAGACTGCAATAAGCAACGAGACTAAGAAGGTGAAGTACATAAAGTGTGCCTGTAAGGAACTCACAGTCAAATGGGGCAGATACTGAAATGCAATAAGGGTGGCAACAGCATGCGACGGGTCCATGAATGTGCATACCTAACCTGACACTGGGGTAAGGACTGCCTGCAAAGCTTCCTGCAAGATGCCTGCCTAAGCTGGATCCAAGGATAGGAGTAATTAGCAAGTAGAAGATGGGTCAGTGGGGGCAGAGCATTTTAGACCAAAGGACTAACAAAAAGAAAAGCCCAGACGGAAGCTCCATGGTGATATTTACATGAAAAAATATGTAAACAATATAGTGTTACTACCCTGAAGGGAGTACCAAGAGGGGGCTAAGTAGCCAGGCAGAGCAGCATTTAAGTACTTTGAACCTTATCTGGAGAGATGGGAAGCATGACAATGTTTCATGAATGGAACTAATACAATTTGATTTGTATTTTAGGTCAATGTACCTGTTGTATGAAGGATGGATTCTATAGGACAAGACGGAGGCAAGGAAACTGGTTAGATGTTAAGTTTCACTGCACAAGAGATAATAAAGCAGTGATAAGAAGATAAGACAGGTGTTGAGAGTTGAGAAATATTTAAAAGGCAAAATAAATAGGATTTTAAGGTGACTGACATTCGAGAAATGGAAGAGTAAAGCATGACCCCACCAGCACCCAAGCTGCTTACTACTGTGTATTTGCAGGTTGCATTGCCATCAACTGAAATGAAGAATACGGAAGAATTCAGCTTCTTATGGCTCGTCTGCTCCTGTTTTCACTGCATCACTACTATTTCCTGTGAATTAATACTCACACACTGGGTTAGGAGAATCTTAAAAGCTTAGCCAAACCTCTGACTGTTGCTTCTTGTTTTACTGGAAATCATAACTATTGATCAATTCCTAGTTCACTGGGATATTAACTAGGGGTCAATTATAAACTATAGTGCCCAAGATATTTCAGCATTTTTTTTTCTTTTCCTTTTTCTTTTTTTTTTTTCTTCTTATTTTCTTTGGCATGCAGTTCACCAGCAGCAAGGAGAGAAGCTCTAGGAAACATTCCATTAGTAGCAGTTAAGTCAGCCAAAGGACTGCACTGGTCTTTTTTTTCTGCCTTGTGTCTCTCTGGTCTCACATCAATCTCAGACTTCAAGTTTCAGCCTTCCACAGGCTGTCAGTGGCTAACCAATCCTAACGGGGAAGTGCTCTGTTCCTTCACTGCAGAGTAGGCATAATACTTATGGGAAGCATCAGACAAAATAATAGTTCTTCAGAACAGAATAGAATGCACGTCTTTTTGATGATCCATTTGAACATTCCTATTGTATGCCAAGAATACATTAAGGAGATATCAACATCATTCATGATACCATATTTTAGAACTAAAAAAAACCCCCCAAAAACCAGGTGATGAAATTGAGAGAATGGAGTAATTTCACATCAAGGGAAGAAAAACGGATAAGCGCCTATGAGAAAAGAGCTGGGATTTCACAGAAATCCCAATTGTCTGGTAACAGAGCATCACCTGGTTTAGAGATGTTTGGCATCTGCCTTTTCTTTTAACACAGCTGTTGCTGAAAGGGCAGAAAAGCAACTGTTTTTTGAGCTTCAAAGAATAACTGGTCCCTGGGAGAGGCCTGTGGAGGAGTGCAGTGGGGTGTGAACTAAACGTCCAGTTTCCTGTGTCTGACTGGCTCAGCACTTAGGGCTAAAGGGAAATGGGAGGACTAAATGTCTTTTAGTGCCTATTGTAAGAAAGACAGACAAAAATGGGATTAGATTTTCTTAATGGTTCAAGTCAGCACAGATAAAATGAGATTGCTTGGGAAATGGCTGGTACATGGAAGTTTGTTTTCAGTTCGGTTTCCTGTGACAGACATAGCGATGGGAACACGATCACTCTGGTGATAGAGAGTCGCAAATTTACTTTGTCAATGAAATTGTGACAGTAATAAGAGCTGCTTTATCTGTGAAGTTGCAGAGGGAGTGGAAAGATTAATAATGCCATCGAGTTTGCCTTGTTTAAGCAGTGAGTATCACCGAACCAAAGAATTGTAAGAAATCTTAGAGGTGGAGGACAGACTTGGAAATGGGAGAAATTTGGAGTTTAAACTCTGTGTGGCTTTATCTTCCATCTTTCTTTCAGAAGAGCACACCTCATAAATGGAATTATTTAAAAAGCTACAGACATGATTGTCATCATAAATAATCACTAATTTTAAAGGTTTTGCTATTAATAGAATGATAAAGTTATTTTTCTGCCTTTATTTTTCTTTTAAGTGTTTTGAGGCTGCATCCACCATGCTTTTCTTTAAAGGCTACCTTCAACAAAGGAAAAAAAAAAGTACCCACTGTTTAAATTACTATGAATTGGTTCAAAAATGAAAGCAAGCAGGAAAATTTATGTTGGCTATCATGTGATTACAAGAAGAACCTCAAGGCCCACCTGGCAAGCATCTAATAAAGACCTAATGGGTTTAGATTAAGATAGTAAAATAATGTAAAACAAACCTGCAACCATTCTCGGAGCACCAAGCAGAGGCATAAATTTTAGCAGTTTCTATAGCACACTGTTTAAAAAATCTGGCAGGGTGCCTCACTGCATCTATTTTGTTCAACTTAGACTTTACATTTTATAGGTATGTCACAACCTATAAAATGGTTATAAATACTACAGTATATATCTTTTTCCTTAAACGATGGGGCCATTATGCAACATGAAACACTAGTTCAGAAGATAATTCATTCCTACTGTGACAGCTAGCAATCCTAATACTTGTCGAATTGAGACATTAAAATGCAAATATCACAATGTAATCAATCAAAATTGAGATGATATGTCTTTTAAAAGATGCCTGAATTTGTGTATTTTAGGTTTACAAAGAGAATTCTTGAGGAGGTGCATAGATATTATTACAGTATGGAGGGAAAATGAGGCAGACAAACATCAGGCGTAAATGTAACAACATTTACATTTATAGGTAATAAAGTTTTGATTATTCCAAAAAATGACAGAATATCAAGTTCAGGTTAACTGAATTTTCTGGTTAATTGGGAGTTAAACAGAAACACTTCTCTGTTGTGATCATTCCAAACAGCATTACTTCACCATTTTTTATTGGTCATGTAATGGACATTAATTATTTTTCAACAGGTCAAATTACTGCAGAGTCTCTGAGTCTCTGCTGAACGTTTTTTCATAACGATAACACTCCATTGCACATAAAATGTAATCGGTTTTTGAATCATTTCTATTCCCAAGTGGTCGTAATTTTCATTAAATTATCTAGTTATTTTGCAAAACCTCAACATTAAATCTAGCACTAGTTTTGATGGCACTAACAAGATTTAACACATTTAGTTTAAAAGCCAATAAAGTTTTTTTTAATAAAAATGTAATGCTTTATATTTGAGAAGACTTTTAATAACTTGTTACATAATAAATTATCATGATTATATTACTACTTCAGGTTTCTCATTTACAATAGCAAAGGAAGACCTACCTGTCTAGAATTATCTGAACATTACTACATTTCTTATGAAATAACCAATAATTATTAAAATTAAGTGATAAAGCTATCACTAATAATAACGCTTATATGACTACAACACTCCTTATTTATAAAACATTCTGTAACAGACAATATGTTAAGCTTTATATATATATAATTTAATTTAATCCTTATAAAAATGCTGTGAGGTTGGTATTACTGTACCCATTTTACACATGGGCAACTGAGACTCATGTAATTTAAATAACCTTTTCTAGGCCACACAGTTGGTAAATGACAGAAATAGGATTCAACTACATTTTGTCTGACACCAATGTCTATACTCTTCGCTACACAATTCTCTGTAACACACTTCATCCAGCCCTGGTAATTCCCAAACCCTAGAGCAATTTTTTTTTTTTTTTTTCGGTACGCGGGCCTCCCACTGTTGTGGCCTCTCCCATTGCGGAGCACAGGCTCAGCGGCCATGGCTCACGGGCCCAGCCGCTCCGCGGCATGTGGGATCCTCCCGGACCGGGGCGCGAACCCGCGTCCCCTGCATCTGCAGGCGGTCTCTCAACCACTGCGCCACCAGGGAAGCCCTAGAGCAATTTTTTAAAGCCCTTTATTCTTTCTGTCAGCTCAACAGGTAACTCCACATTCCAGAGACTGATGAACTTGCTTGAAAACAAAAATAAAAACAAATTTCTGTTCTCTAACCCAGATCTACTAAATCAGGTTCTCCAGGGGCATGCTTGATAATCTGTATATTTAACAAGCTTCAGATAAGTTTAGATATACACGTTCAGATAAGATCAGATAACAAACTTCATCTAAGTTTAGGAAACTCTGTCCAGCCCCAGGTTTTACTCTGTTCCTTTCAAACACAGACCACCAGGCAGCCATCAGAGATGATAATCTCTTCAGATCTGATCCAATGTAACCTATTGCTAGCATTCAGGATCAAAGTCACCAGAAGATGCTTGAATTTCCCCTGTGATGTACTGTACTGTGATATCTCTACCACACAAGCAGAAGGTTGGAGTTCAAATGCATAGTTCAAATTGTAACAAGTATTTATTACATAAAGTGCCTACTAGATGTCCAGTACCATACTAAGGACTGTGAAAAATACACAAGTATTAAAACCAAAGAAATCATGAGTTGAGAATGGAATACTTGAGGAAATACATACAGACAGAGTCTCTAAAACAGCAGAATCAGGATTTCAAAAAAATATATATATATCAAAAAAAAGGAAGTAATTCTCAAATGAGGGTTAATTTTTAAATGTTAGAACTAATCATATCTGTACTGGGGGTGAAAATCAAACGTTCACCCTTATTTAAGAAAGTTTTTTTCCCCAAACTGCTACTGGAACACAGGGTTCTGTTGTCCAACATCAATTCTCAAAATTAAATATTTATTGCATGAGGAGTGAGGAAAAGGAAGAATATTTTTAAGCCCATACTGACTCCAATAGTGCCTCAAAAATGAACCACAAATGAAATACAGAAATCAAAAACAACTATGCTACTGAATTTCTAATAATTGTTTCCTGCTATCAAATGTATTCATTTCTGATTAGTTTCCTTTGTAGTAACTAATATTTTTCTATATTCAATCTCAAAGGAAAAAAATACATAACTTCTCAAGTTTCCTTTGAAAAGTTTCCTTTGTTTTTTTTCTTAGTTAAGTTTTGCTGTTGGGAATCATGTTACTTTCTTTGACATACTGTGTATATTATTCTAGCATGTTAAAGGTATTTTCACAGTGATGTTAATATGCATATTTTATTTTAATAGTTGAATAAAATAATAACTTTTCAACAATACACAGATCTTTCATAAGTTTATAGAAAACCCAATGCAGTTGAAATAAGAACTTCTAAATTCCTTAAGTAGTTTCTGGATTTGATCATTTGTACCCAGTTTTCACTGAAATCCAGGCTTAGGAGCAAGAATTCCATATGGAAAACTTAAGGCTGAATTAACTTTGGAATTGAGTATAAAACTGCTGGAAGAAACTCTATTTTGATTTCAATGTCTACTGTAGACACAGCAGAATGGCTATTATTTATAAAAGCATCATCTCTCTGACTAATATAATAGACAATCAACCTCCCTGTCACAATTGCCTGGAGATAGACACACCTTTTCATGTCTTGGATTCATCCTGGGCTACTTTCACTCCCTCCGGAGGGCTTCTGAACTTGAACTTGACATCTCTTAAATTTATGCTTTCTCTAAATGTAAAGGGGTTTTCTTTTCTTACAGTTTTAGTCTTATGTGGAGTTCAAGTCTAACTTAGATTAAAGAGAAGTAGTCTAGGCCTTAGAAATTCAATGTTTGTTCTTGATCTTTTCATTTTTTTCTTTTGTTTTTATGAGGTTGAGCTAAAAACCCCAAAGGGGGACATAATGGCTTTAGAGACAGGAAGGAAATATTCTTTATTCCTTTTTTCTACTGTAAAAAGCCCACAAGGCTCTTTTGTAGAAAGCCCACAGTAGAAGCTCTCCTTCAAAAGCCACCTTTTCCTTCGTAATAGCCTTAGAGGAGACAGTGCTCAGAAAAGATGACAGAGCAGGTGTTGCTAATGTCATATTCAGAAACAAGCTAAGTGGTTTATGGCCAAAATCCCTGTTTACTCTATATACGTGTCAAAATAAGGAATTTTTTTCACCAACAAAATGCTCTTTAAAGGTCCCTGTCTCTCAAATTCCACAATAAACAATTTGTCCCTAAAAAGGAAAAAAATGAGAGAAAGTTCTCAGATGATACATAGTAAGAAATAATCAGTATGACATCATGGAAAAAGGGGAAAAGGGATAATGAGAATGAAAAACATATGAAATTATGGAGACAAAGGAGGTGACAGAACCATTTCTGCATATCAGTTTAAGATGTGACTTTGACATTCAAAAAACTTGTAGCCAAAGAATATGGCAGCCATTTTGGCTCACATCACACCAAATAATAAATCTTCATCAAAATTAGCAAAGTACAAATGCAATTAATTCACTCAACAAATATTTATTGAATGTCTGTTAAGTCACAGGCACGGTGTGCACAGAAAAAGACTGCAAAAGTCCCTACTCTTTGGATGCATCTTACATTCTAGTGGGAAACAGAATCTTTTCACTTTTTTGTTCTGAACTGTACAGACCCTTGAAAGTGCATGACCTGAAGGAATGGTCGACTTATTTTCATTGAAAGATCAAGTTTTCGCGGCAGTAGCTGTCATTTAATTAAAGCTCTGTGTTTGAAGACCCAGAGATTAAAGCACACTCCCCTCCTCTATTTGACCGAGAAAATGCTCTCATAATTTTGAAAACTTAGTTCAATTTCCTGTAACAGACACTTATAGAGCTCCCATAGGCAAAACAATAATTTCCTTTAAATATGTTTGGAATAATGTATATATATACAGCACTATTTAAAGTCTATATTTTATATAGACTACTCTAATATGTAATATTTCCAAATATCAACATTGTATCTCATATAATAAATCAACCACAAAAAATGTTCCCCAAACCTTACCTTGGACAGTCAGAGTAGCAGAGGCTTCAGCTTTTCCAACCATATTTTCCGCAACACAAGTATATGACCCCGTGTCACCAGCCATCACCTTCCGAATTTTCAAGGTATGATCATCTCTGATTTCATATCTAGTGACATAACAAAAGAAAGCACAGTTAAGTGACTTTCTACTTGAAAGAATCCATCATTACAAATATGTATTTAGGTATCAAATCACAGCCAACATTCTCGAGAATTTAAAGCAGAAGGTAAATAATGCAGCATTCTTCTAAGTAAGCGTGTGCATAGAAAAGAGCACTTCTTTTATATTCGTGTGGGCAAAAATATTAAAACTACTTTTTTTTTTTTTTTTTTTTGCGGTACACGGGCCTCCCAATGCCGTGGCCTCTCCCGTTGCGGAGCACAGGCTCCGGACGCGCAGGCTCAGTGACCATGGCTCACGGGCCCAGCCGCTCCGCGGCATGTGGGACCTTCCCAGACCGGGGCACGAACCCGTGTCCCCTGCACCGGCAGGCGGACTCTCAACCACTGCGCCACCAGGGAAGCCCTAAAACTACTTTTTAACAGAATATTTTTAGGCAAAGTTGACGCTTATTTATTTCCTCAAGCTCCTGTACTCATACTAAAATTTAAGTGACCATTAAATACATTTTTATTATATGTCAGACTTCAAGCATTTTGTAGGTTCTATCTTTTAAAATTCTTATAACACCTTATGAAGTATTATGCTCATCTCCATTTGGCAGATGAGAAAATTGAGGCATAGGAAGGTAAGGTAGCTTGGCTTTGGTCTTCAGCTATTTTAATGGCAGAGTTAATATTTAAACCCAGAGAGTCTTATTCTGGAATTCCCTTGCCTTGCCTCATCTTGCCTTTTTTTAAATGTTGGGTATCCCTTGAAATTTCACCTCAGTCCTCTTTTTACTCTATATGATATCCCTGAGTTATACTATCTACACTAGTTTATATATTGATCGACCACACAAACATTTGCTGCCCCTATTTCACTTAAGCTCCAAATTCATAATCCTGACTAATAATTAGACATCATACCTCCAGAGACACTTAATATTTAATACGTTAGATAAAACATTTTTTTCTTACCCTATCACATAAAACAACTCCTTCTCCTAACACAACCTACCTATCTTCCTTCACCAGCTCCCTATATATAACAAATCATTCAATTCATCAATTGGGTCTCAGAACTTTCTCTCCATGATGGACCCCTAGCCTATTTCCATCTCATCTCCCAGTTCAGGCGATTCACATCTCTTATCTGGACAACAACAATGGTGACCCAGCCAACGGCAACCCCCCAACCCCTTGCCACATTAATGTGATATCCATAATGCTAAAAAAATTATTTCCTCTAAAAAGCAATTCTGTTCATAGTTATCCCTCTTGGCTTATCAATGTGCATGCCGTATGATTCAGAATTCTTTAGTCGATACAAAGTCCTGTAAATCCGGCCTCACTATCTCCAGCCTGGTTTCCCATAACTTCTTGCCACATGCGCTGTGTGCTGCCATGCTAAATTTCCACCACTCAAAACAGTCTTAGATTTGTGTCTATGTTGTGATGTCTCTTTTCCTGGAATACTCTTCTCCTCTTTCTTTCTTGTCAAATTGATACATATTTTTCAAGACATTGCTTCTATGTCACTTTCCTTTGAGAACTCTCTCCTGATTTTCTGCTCCCATGGGTCTACCTTTATGCAGCAAAAGGGTTTGCTACGTTACTCTGTATCTATCCATACATGACTCCTTTGGTGAGCTCCTTGACAGCAGAAACTATACCTAAACACTTGCTGTGACCCCCAAACCTAGCAGGGGTTCAAAGTATGTCTGCTGAATGAATGGACACACTAGAGAAGACAGCCTAAAGACAGTGCCTGAAAGTTTCATTTCATTACCTCATTCCCTAAGGCTGCGAGTGTATCTCTGCTTCTAGCCAATTTAAGGATTTGACAGATATCAAGAAACTCTGACCTCTTCTACCATTCCCTGGTGATGTTGTAGCTAAGGAAAAGGGAGTTTGCTTTTTAACTGGTTTGTAGTTACATCTTTAGTGCTGTACCTCCCTTCCCTACCTATTCCCATATAAGACATTGGTATTAACTGTTGTCCGGTTGGACAAAGAGAAAACTGTTTAAGGAATGTCACATCTTCCAAGGGTTCCCTGGGCAGGCTGGGGTCATGAACTTACAGTTATCTGTACACGCTCAAAGAAAGCATGGCAACCTTCTGATTCTAATTATCTCCGTTACTATGTCTGGCCCAAGGAGATCAAGGAGTCTAGAATAGACCATTCTAATGGCTTATATGTGAAAAGTGGTCTGATGAGAACTGTAGAAATTCCGAGTGGATGAATCCCATCATTAAATTCTGATCCATACCTGGATTTGGGCAGTTCCCCATCATCTTTCCTCCATCGTACTGTGGGCACAGGGTCGCCTCGGGCCTCACATTTAAATTCTGCACTGTCATCCACAGTGACTGCCAAGTTACTAGGTCTCTTCACAAATGAAGGTCTCTCTAAAATTAGAAAAAGTCATCTCAAAAAAAAAAAATACAGATGAACAAACTAAAAGCCATTTTAGATGTTCCGTAAGAGCAGATTTATAATTTAAAATATTACTTAGAAAATTATTCCACCGAGTTCCCTACTTCTCCTCCCGAGGTGTAGTGTTTCCTCCGAATTGTCTTCTTATGTCTCGGCTACTTTATCTCAGGCTGCTTTACTGATTTCTTCTGTCTTTTTTCCAGCCCCCAAAATATTGGTTTACCTTCTAGAAAAGGTCATTTCTTTCTCCCTTGTATAAAGATACTAAATAATAATAAGAGATAAGCTTTACAATGAGCAGATCAGATGAAATTGCACTTACCTAAAACAGTTAGCTCTGCTACTTCACTCTCACGTTCCCCAACCATGTTGGTACCAACACAAACGTATTTGCCAGCATCACTTTTGCGGGTGTAAGTAATCATGAGCTTTCCTCCTCGTATCTTAAAAAAAAGTTTCACGTGACTATCATTAAAATCGCTACAGTAATTTTTACATGACAGAGGTCTTCATAAGTGAAGTCTACTTTCTAAGCATGCAAAGAAAGACTGACTATATCAAAAAGCTGATGTGTAGTATTTACTCTATAGGTAATAACTTTAAACAGAATTTATTCCAAAGGTACAATATAAAAGAGGCAAAACATTTTTACTTACCTACATTTCTTGTAAAGTAATTATATTCTATATGACTAGAAATTTGTTTTTCCAAACCAGCCAAGTTCCTTCATATTATTTAATTAAATGAAAACCAAAAACATTGTGTGAACAATTTGGTTAGCAAGTAGAAAAAAGAAAAAGGAAATTTTTTTTTAACTGAAGTATAATTGATTTACAATGTTGTATTAATTTCTGCTATACAGCAAAGTGATTCAGTTATTTTATATACATATATACACATTCTTTATCTTCTTTTCAGTATGGTTTATCACAGGATATTGAATGTAGTTCCCTTTGCTATACAGTAGGACCTTGTTGTTTAGGAAATTCTTAATACCATATGACTATAATTAACATGTAAATACATATTAGCTATACGTAATTTCAAGGAAGCATATTCTAGTATTACAAGATGTGGAAATTAAAATGTCTCTAATTACTTAATTTGCCAGAGATGCTTTAAGCAAATATATCTTAACTTCCAAAATATTACAGAACCTGACCTGTCCTAAAAAACATAAGTGTCTCTGCTGTCCAAACAGTTTCTTGGGGTCTTAGGAGGCAGAGACCGAACAGATACTAATAAATCATCTGGAAAGTCATTCGAGTACACTCTTGAACACTTAATTATTTGAAGAAGGATTAATTACAAATGTAAGCAGACTTCCAGTACAATATGTAGGCCAAAGCTAATCATGAATTAAGATTGGGATGCGGAAATTGAACTATCTTTACTTAATTTAATATGCTTTTGGTGGGGAGTAGAGTTCAATTACCCCTGAATAACTATAACGCTCTGAACCTTAGAAAGGTTTTGTCAGGGATAACTTCCAGAATGTTTATTCATGGAGGTTTTGACCTCACAGTTATTTTGTACAGTATACAGATTAAACAAAGGAGGAAAAAAAATACAGAAAGTAAGGAAGGAACCATTCAAATAGAATTTTTTTTTCATCCTACACTGGGAGTTTGTTGAAACTACTGCTTTATTAAAGTGGGGTCACAGTGTTTTGGAATGCCTAAATTGCTTTATTTCAATCCAGACATCCAAACTAGATATTGCGACCAAGTCTTTATGTGTTAGGACAAACCAAATATTAACAGAGCAGTTTTAATTTTTGTGCCTTTAGAACTTGACATTTTTCAGTCCTTTTATTTAAAAAATGACCATGACTCTCTAGGTGTCATTATAAAAATCATCCAGGGACTTTTCTCTGCATTGCTCATGATTCTATCCCTCATGCTTAGAAAAATGTCTGCATAAAGTAGTCACTCAAAAGATTTTTAATGAATGCAAACTGCTTTTGTAGATAAAATTAGTCTATTATCCACTGAAGCATTTTCATAAAGGTTTATAGCAGCTACAAGATATATTAATGATAGATTTATTGTTTTCATATATACTTACCTGTTTTCAAACAGAATAAATAAAAAGAACAAATAAATGTCACATGAAAAGAAAAAAACCTTCCAAAAGTTTACTGTCAATACTTTATGAGCATTTTTCTTTTGTACCTCCCTCTCTCTCAATATAGATATAGATAAATAGATATAGAAATATAGATATAAAATATACGTTACACATACACACTTTTACTAAAGTAAAATCATGTGATTCATGCTTTTCTTTGTTAAGTTGCATTTTCAACTCAATAATATCCTACAAAGCACAAAGGCGTCCACCACAGTAAAGAATTATCACACACCCCATATGTCAATAGTGCTGATGTTGAGAAACTTTGTTCTAAAGACCTGGCTCTGGCCTAAGGATAAATGCTGGATTAATATAACAAAAGGAAGGAGGGATTAAAATCATGTAATACCATTAATGTTTACTCTATTTGGAAAAATCATCACTGAGAGTCCCCAGGTTAGTATAAATACGCCTACACAACTTCCATCCCATTAACAAGACAATTTCACTATAAAACCCTACATTCTACTCTACACTCACTGGCAATAATGGTTCAAAACCCCAAAGTGAACATTACAACTTAAATGGAAAATCAAACAAACCTCACCAAACCTGGGAGAAACTTATCTCCTAGGAGATGATAGAGACAGAAATTGACAAAAGTGAAGGAAGAAACAACAAAGTACTGAAAACAGAGAAACACACAAAATAACGGATGCAAATGGTAGTCTTCAGTTTTTACAAGTTCAAATTGATTTTGGCATTATGTCAATGGCTGAATTGAAACAGAGCAAACCAAAAGCCATAATTCTATTCTCTATGGTCACAAATGTGGACTGCATGGTGGCCTGTTCTTTTCAACAAACAGAAGAATAGAAAAAAACATAGTGCTATAACCCCGATCAAATATAACGTACCAGCTTTAAAGCAGTACCTACTATTAACAATCACCATTTTATGCTGGCATATAAAAATATTGATTGTAAAGGGTGACTATACACATTCTAAATCTTAGTGCTCCTTTGTAAACCAAAAATTGACATTTCCTCTCTCTACAGAGAAAGGAAGAATATGTCTAACACATACAAAACACCATAAATGTGAAAATAGCACTATTTAAAACAAGTTAAGAAATATTTCCTGGCAGCTCTCTTCCTGCAGCTGGATCTGACAGCCAAATTGTAAACCTATCAAAAATGAGTTTGTATAATGAACAGACACAATGTTAAACACTGCACTGCAGCAGCTCTACTTCAATTAACCTAACCGGGTAGTGGAGAAGCAGAAAGAGTTAAGCTTTCCGACAATATGGCATCTAGCCTATGTCAAAACTCGAAGCAGAAGTCCCACTTCCTCATTACCATCTACCTTATCAGCCTGCAGTAGTAACCACATTAGAAGCCTACATTTCCATAAGCTCTAGACAGCACTTAAAGGGGGACCTCCGCTAACTACATACTAGGTGAAAACAAAACAAAAAAGGTCCTAGTGGTGTTGCTACTTCTGGGGAAGGAGACAGGAGGAGAAAGGAAAAGGTGGGAAAAAGGTTAAAGTTTCAAATATCTTTATACTTTATATTTTTCTTCAGAACAGTTTCAGATTAAAAAAAGTTTTAGTGACATTAAGGTATGGAATACCTCAATGTACTTGATATATAGGATTCTTATATACTAGCATTTTCCCTTTAAGAAGCTATAAATGATTATATACCTTAGGGGTAAAAGCCTTCTCTCCTAGCACTTAAAGACTTCTCTGAAGTAGTTGAAAATCTCTTCTAGAATGCTTTCATCTCCTTTATTGCATTGTTTACTGAGTAACAAGATGATATAGAAAAATCAGGTATAAGATGTAGCTTTTCGAACAAAAGTGAAGAGAATTATTTCATATTTCTGGTAAGCATGAAAAACCACAATCAGAATTCTTACTTCCAGAATACAAGAAGGAACATTATCTTTGCACATATAGAAGCATGCTTTCTTTTAAAAAGTAAATTAAGTAAGCTTTTTGTCTGGTTATTCTATGGCATATACAGCTCACTCTGCAATCAGTGCTTAAAATCAGAAATAAAGATGAACTTAAAATGAACCCCTTGGTATGTCGTCATTTTCTACCCTAAAGCAAGTCAGGTGATTTGCAGTATCTGTTACACAGGAATTGTTTTTCAGGCATCACCCCGACAATGTTATCCATACACCTCTAGGTTAATATACTAAACCAACTGGGGCTAATTAACTAGTTTGGCTACACAAAATCTTTTCTGCTTTTAATTACATTAACCTAATGTGACTTGAATTCAGCAGACCAAAAACGAAACCACTAATTATATTAAAGGCTTCAAAGACGATTTCAAATGGCTAACCACCAAACTGTCATATAATTTATCTCATTTCCTTTAGTAGATTTTGCATTCAAAATCTGTTTCTTACTATAAATACTATTTTTAAAATAGATCCTAACAATGGATTAAAAGAACACTGATCTAGAATGCTGAGAGATATATGTTTAAACAATATACGCAAGATGCAAATAGGTGTCATGATACCAATGAGAAATTGTGCAGTACTTAATTTTTACAATTTTCTAAAAGATTAAAGACTCAGAAATATTCATTTACAGTAGTAAAGACTTAATAAGCAGGGTTAATAGGAGGAATAAAAATTTTAAAGCACCCAGGTTTAGAAATTATTTTTTCTGAAACACTTGATTCTTTACCACTGTTTTGCAAAGTAAATGAGATGAGAGGTTTTGAATTATAGTCTAGTGTATCATCCTTAAACAATTCACTAAGTCTCTTTGGGCAGAATATCTCTTCATAGCAATGCTGCCAATTCTGCCTGGATCTTTGACCTGTAGAACAGATATCAAACTGTTGTGAACTAGAAGGGAAGTACTTTGCATGGGTTTAAGACTTCTTAATGACCATGAGATGCAGGTACCCCAGATGGCCAGTCACAGGCCCCAGACATTCTCTTTGGTGAACTAAACTGCAAGGCAGTTTTGGGTGGTTCCTAAGAACTCCTTTCAACAGAGACATGTAAAGAAGAGTCACGGTAACAGCTTTTATTTCTTTAACATTTAGCATTAAATCAACAACAAAAATAACCACCCCCCTCAAAAAAAAAAAAAAGATATATTGTTTGATCAGGGAGCAGAGAATGGGAGGAAATGGAAAAATACCCATTACTTTCCAATCTGGTTGGAAGAGTGGTATCAACCTTTAATGTAAACAATTCCAACTGAAGCATTCATACTTTCTAACATATACCACAGTACCTTTCAAAATCAATTATGCTTTGTTGCATTCTAAATTAAGGAAAAACACTGGTGGTAGTGTAATTATATTGTACAAATGATAGGCAAAGGGTTGGATAAAATACATGTCTCATAGCAGTTAAAAAAATTATAACCAAGTAAAAGATAATTCATATAATTCAGATCTTATACAATATCAAAGAATACAGTATTTCTTATTTGGCAATATTTCTTACTCACACTCCCAGGTAAGCAGTTCCTTAAGAGCTGTTAGTAAAAAAGCCATGTCTAGAATGAAATAATTTCATGTTTTTCTAATCATGGTTGAATATCATGTGTAGGTACTTTATATTTTTGAATATACACCTTCATAATTTTGCTGTTTCACTCTTTCGAACCTAAATTTTAATGGAGTTAGTAAGCAGATAAAAATGTAAGTTTTTGAAAAATTTCCACTATCAAAAACCATTGATATAGGACTTCCCTGGTGGCACAGTGGTTAAGAATTCACCTGCCAATGCCGGGGACACATGATCCCTGGTCCGGAAAGATCCCACATGCCCTGGAGCAAATAAGCCTGTGCGCCACAACTACTGAGCCTGTGCTCTAGAGCCCGTGAGCCGCAACTACTGATCCCATGTACCGCAACTACTGAGGCCCGTGCGCCTGGAGCCTGTGCTCTGCAACAAGAGAAGCCACCACAATGGGAAGCATGCGCACCGCAACGAAGAGTAGCCCCTGCTCGCCGCAACTAGAGAAAGCCTGTGCACAGCAACGAAGACCCAATGCAGCCAAAAAATAAATTAAAAAAAAAAGTTTTTGAAAAACCATTGATATAGGGCTTCCCTATATCAATGTGGTTGAGAGTCCGCCTGCTGATGCAGGGGACACGGGTTCGTGCCCCGGTCCGGGAAGCTCCCACATGCCGCGGAGCGGCTAGGCCCGTGAGCCATGGCCGCTGAGCCTAAGCGTCCGGAGCCTGTGCTCCACAACGGGAGAGGTCACAACAGTGAGAGGCCCGCGTACCGCAAAAAAAACAAAACAAAACAAAAAAACATTGATATAAAACAATTTATATCTACTACTCTTGTCACCATCAACACTTTTCTTAAGTATAAGAAGAAATGTCAAGAACTTAACCTTTATTTATCCTATTTATTTGTACTAATCTTGTCACACAAAATGTTTTTAAAACTGATATCATGAGGGGGGGACCTTGAAGATGGCGGAAGAGTAAGACGCGGAGATCACCTTCCTCCCCACAGATACACCAGAAATACATCGACACGTGGAACAACTCCTACAGAACACCTACTGAACGCTGGCAGAAGACCTCAGACCTCCCAAAAGGCAAGAAACTCCCCACGTACCTGGGTAGGGCAAAAGAAAAAAAAAGAAAAAACAGAGACAAAAGAATAGGGACGGCACCTGCACCAGTGGGAGGGAGCTGTGAAGGAGGAAAAGTTTCCACACACTAGGAAGCCCCTTCGCGGGCGGAGACTGCAGGGCGCGGAGGGGGGAGCTTCGGAGCCGCGGAGGAGTGCACAGCAACGGGTGCGGAGGGCAAAGCGGGGAGATTCCCGCACAGAGGATCGGTGCCGACCGGCACTCACCAGCCCGAGAGGCTTGTCTGCTCACCCGCCGGGGCGGGCGGGGCTGCGAGCTGAGGCCGGAGCACAGGGAGAGGACTGGGGTTGGCGGCTTGAACGTAGCCTGAAGGGGTTAGTGCACCACGGCTAGCTGGGAGGGAGTCCGGGGAAAAGTCTGCACCTGCCGAAGAGGCAAGAGACTTTTTCTTCCCTCTTTGTTTCCTGGTGCGTGAGGAGAGGGGTTTAAGAACACTGCTTGAGAGAGCTCCAGAGACGGGCGCGAGCCGCGGCTAAAAGCGCGAACCCCAGAGACGGGCGCGAGCCGCGGCTGAAAGCGAGGACTCCAGAGACGGGCGGGAGACGATAAGGCTGCTGCTGCCGCCACCGAGGGGCCTGTGTGCGAGCACAGGTCACTCTCCACACCCCTCTTCCGCGGAGCCTGTGCAGCCCGCCACTGCCAGGTTCCCGGGATCCAGGGACAACATCCCCGGGAGAACGCACGGCGGGCCTCAGGCTGCTGCAAAGTCACGCCGGCCTTTGCCGCCGCAGGCCCGCCCCGCACGCCGTGCCCCTCCCGCCCTGCCGGCCTGAGTGCGCCAGAGCCCCCGAATCAGCGGCTCTTTTAACCCCGCCCTGTCTGAGCAAAAAACAGGCGCCCTCCAGCGACCTACACGCAGTGGCAGGGCCAAATCCAAAGCTGAGCCCCTGGAAGCTGTGAGAACAAAGAAGAGAAAGGGAAATCTCTCCCAGCAGCCTCAGAAGCAGCGGATTAAAGCTCCACAATTAACTTGATACACCCTGCATCTGTGGAATACCTGAATAGACAACCAATCATCCCAAATTAAGGAAGTGGACTTTGAGAGCAAGATCTAGGATTTTTTTCCCCTTTTCCTCTTTTTGTGAATGTGTATGTGTATGCTTCTGTGTGAGATCTTGTCTGTATAGTCTTGCTTCCACCATTTGTCCTAGGGTTCTATCCGTCCATGGTTTTTTTTTTAAATTTTTTTTCTTAATAATCAATTTTAATTTTAATAACGTTATTATACTTTACCTTCTTTCTTTCTTTCTTTCTTTCTTTCTTTCTTTCTTTCTTTCTTTCTTTCTTTCTTTCCTTCCTTCCTTCCCTCCTTTATACAACGAATCATCCCAAATTGAGGAGGTGGTCTCTGACAGCAAGATTTATGATTTTTCCCCCTTTACCTCTTTTAGTGAGGGTGTATGTGTATGCTTCTGTGTAAGATTTTGTCTGTATAGCTTTGCTTCCAACATTTGTCCTAAGGTTCTATCCATCCCCTTTTTTTTTTCTAAATAAGAATTTTTTAATTCAATAATTTTATTATACTTTATTTTATTTTTACTGTATCTTCTTTCTTTCTGTCTTTTTTCCTTCTTTCCCTCCTTCCTTCCTTCCTCCCTCCCTCCCTCCTTTCTTTCCTTCTTTCCTTCTTTGCTTCTTTCTTTCTTTCTTCCTTCCTTCCTTCCCGCCTTTCCTTCTTTCTTTCCTCATACTTCTACTAATTCCCTCTACTTTTTCTCCCTTTTATTCTGAGCCGTGTGGATGAAAAGCTCTTGGTGCTCCAGCCAGGAGTCAGGGCTCTGCCTCTGAGGTAGGAGAGCCAACTTCAGGACACTGGTCAACAAGAGACCTCCTAGCTCCACAGAGTATCAAACGGCGAAAATCTCCCAGAGACCTCCATCTTAACACCAGCACCCAGCTTCACTCAACGACCAGCAAGCCACAGTGCTGGACAACCTATGCCAAACAACTAGCAAGACAGGAACACAACCCCACCCATTAGCAGAGAGGCTGCCTAAAATAATAATAAGGCCACAGACACCCCAAACACACCACCAGATGTGAACCTGCCCACTAGAGAGACAAGATCTAGCCTCATCCACCACAACACAGGCACTAGTCCCCTCCACCAGGAAACCTACACAACCCACTGAACCAACCTTAGCCACTGGGGACAAACATCAAAAACAGCAGGAACTACGAACCTGCAGCCTGCAAAAAGGAGACCCCAAACACAGTAAGATAAGCAAAATGAGAAGACAGAAAAACACACAGCAGATAAAGGAGCAAGATAAAAATGCACCAGACCTAACAAATGAAGAGGAAATAGGCAGTATACCTGAAAAAGAATTCAGAATAATGATAGTAAGGATGATCCGAAATCTTGGAGATAGAATGGACAATAGAATGGACAAAATGCAAGAATCAGTTAACAAGGACCTAGAAGAACTAAAGATGAAACAAGCAACTATGAACAACACAATAAATGAAATTAAAAGTACTCTAGATGGGATCAATAGCAGAATAACTGAGGCAGAAGAACGGATAAGTGACCTGGAAGATAAAATAGGGGAAATAACTACTGCAGAGCAGAATAAAGAAAAAAGAATGAAAAGAACTGAGGACAGTCTCAGAGACCTCTGGGACAACATTAAACGCACCAACATTTGAATTATAGGGGTTCCAGAAGAAGAAGAGAAAAAGAAAGGGACTGAGAAGATATTTGAAGAGATTATAGTTGAAAACTTCCCTAATATGGGAAAGGAAATAGTTAATCAAGTCCAGGAAGCACAGAGAGTCCCATACAGGATAAATACAAGGAGAAATACGCCAAGACACATATTAATCAAACTGTCAAAAATTAAATACAAAGAAAGCATATTAAAAGCAGCAAGGGAAAAACAACAAATAACACATAAGGGAATCCCCATAAGGTTAACAGCTGATCTCTCAGCAGAAACCCTACAAGCCAGAAGGGAGTGGCAGGACATACTGAAAGAGATAAAGGAGAAAAACCTGCAGCCAAGACTACTCTACCCAGCAAGGATCTCATTCAGATTTGATGGAGAAATTAAAACCTTTACAGACAAGCAAAAGCTGAGAGAGTTCAGCACCACCAAACCAGCTTTACAACAAATGCTAAAGGATCTTCTCTAGGCAAGAAACACAAGAGAAGGAAAAGACCTATAATAACAAACCCAAAACAATTTAGAAAATGGGAATAGGAACATACATATCGATAATTACCTTAAATGTAAATGGACTAAATGCTCCCACCAAAAGACACAGATTAGCTGAATGGATACAAAAACAAGACCCATATATATACTGTCTACAAGAGACCCACTTCAGACCTAGAGACACATACAGACTGAAAGTAAGGGGATGGAAAAAGATATTCCATGCAAATGGAAACCAAAAGAAAGCTGGAGTAGCAATTCTCATATCAGACAAAATAGATTTTAAAATAAGGACTATTAAAAGAGACAAAGAAGGACACTACCTAATGATCAAGGGATCGATCCAAGAAGAAGATATAACAATTGTAAATATTTATGCACCCAACATAGGAGCACCTCAATACATAAGGCAAATACTAACAGCCATAAAAGGGGAAATCGACAGTAACACATTCATAGTAGGGGACTTAAACACTCCACTTTCACCTATGGACAGATCATCCAAAATGAAAATAAATAAGGAAACACAAGCTTTAAATGATACATTAAACAAGATGGACTTAATTGATATTTATAGGACACTCCATCCAAAAACAACAGAATACACATTTTTCTCAAGTGCTCATGGAACGTTCTCCAGGATAGATCATATCTTGGGTCACAAATCAAGCCTTGGTAAATTTAAAAAAATTGAAATTGTATCAAGTATCTTTTCTGACCACAATGCCATGAGACTAGATATCAATTACAGGAAAAGATCTGTAAAAAATACAAACACATGGAAGCTAAACAATACACTACTTAATAACGAAGTGATCACTGAAGAAATCAAAGAGGAAATAAAAAAATACCTAGAAACAAATGACAATGGAGACACAACGACACAAAACCTGTGGGATGCAGCAAAAGCAGTTCTAAGGGGGAAGTTTATAGCAATACAAGCCCACCTTAAGAAGCAGGAATCATCTAGAATAAACAACCTAACCTTGCACCTCAAGCAATTAGAGAAAGAAGAACAAAAAAACCCCAAAGCTAGCAGAAGGAAAGAAATCATAAAAATCAGATCAGAAATAAATGAAAAAGAAATGAAGGAAACAATAGCAAAGATCAATAAAACTAAAAGCTGGTTCTTTGAGAAGATAAACAAAATAGATAAACCACTAGCCAGACTCATCAAGAAAAAAAGGGAGAAGACTCAAATCAATAGAATTAGAAATGAAAAAGGAGAGGTAACAACTGACACTGCAGAAATAAAAGAGATCATGAGAGATTACTACAAGCAGCTCTATGCCAATAAAATGGACAATCTGGAAGAAATGGACAAATTCTTAGAAATGCACAACCTGCCAAGACTGAATCAGGAAGAAATAGAAAATATGAACAGACCAATCACAAGCACTGAAATTGAAACTGTGATTAAAAATCTTCCAACAAAGAAAAGCCCAGGACCAGATGGCTTCACAGGCGAATTCTATCAAACATTTAGAGAAGAGCTAACACCTATCCTTCTCAAACTCTTCCAAAATATAGCAGAGGGAGGACCACTCCCAAACTCCTTCTACGAGGCCACCATCACCTTGATACCAAAACCAGACAAGGATGTCACAAAGAAAGAAAACTACAGGCCAATATCACTGATGAACATAGATGCAAAAATCCTCAACAAAATACTAGCAAACAGAATCCAACAGCACATTAAAAGGATCATACACCATGATCAAGTGGGGTTTATTCCAGGAATGCAAGGATTCTTCAATATACGCAAATCTATCAATGTGATAAACCATATTAACAAATTGAAGAAGAAAAACCACATGATCATCTCAATAGATGCAGAGAAAGCTTTTGACAAAATTCAACACCCATTTATGATAAAAACCCTGCAGAAAGTAGGCATAGAGGGAACTTTCCTCAACATAATAAAGGCCATATATGACAAGCCCATAGCAAACATCATCCTCAATGGTGAAAAACTGAAAGCATTTCCACTAAGATCAGGAACAAGACAAGGTTGCCCACTCTCACCACTCTTATTCAACATAGTTTTGGAAGTTTTAGCCACAGCAATCAGAGAAGAAAAGGAAATAAAAGGAATCCAAATCGGAAAAGAAGAAGTAAAGCTGTCACTGTTTGCAGATGACACGATCCTATACATAGAGAATCCTAAAGATGCTACCAGAAAACTACTAGAGCTAATCAATGAATTTGGTAAAGTGGCAGGATACAAAATTAATGCACAGAAATCTCTGGCATTCCTATATACTAATGATGACAAATCTGAAAGTGAAATCAAGAAAACACTCCCATTTACCATTGCAACAAAAAGAATAAAATATCTAGGAATAAACCTACCTAAGGAGACAAAAGACCTGTATGCAGAAAATTATAAGACACTGATGAAAGAAATTAAAGATGATACAAATAGATGGAGAGATATACCATGTTCTTGGATTGGAAGAATCAACATTGTGAAAATGACTTTACTACCCAAAACAATCTACAGATTCAATGCAATCCCTATCAAACTACCACTGGCATTTTTCACAGAACTAGAACAAAAAATTTCGCAATTTGTATGGAAACACAAAAGACCCCGAATAGCCAAAGCAATCTTGAGAACGAGAAAAGGAACTGGAGGAATCAGGCTCCCTGACTTCAGACTATACTACAAAGCTACAGTTATCAAGACGGTATGGTACTGGCACAAAAACAGAAAGATAGATCAATGGAACAGGATAGAAAGCCCAGAGATAAACCCATGCACATATGGACACCTTATCTTTGATAAAGGTGGCAGGAATGTACAGTGGAGAAAGGACAGCCTCTTCAATAAGTGGTGCTGGGAAAACTGGACAGGTACATGTAAAAATATGAGATTAGATCACTCCCTAACACCATACACAGAAATAAGCTCAAAATGGATTAAAGACCTAAATATAAGGCCAGAAACTATCAAACTCTTAGAGGAAAACATAGGCAGAACACTCTATGACATAAATCACAGCAAGATCCTTTCTGACCCACCTCCTAGAGTAATGGAAATAAAAACAAAAATAAACAAATGGGACCTAATGAAACTTCAAAGCTTTTGCACAGCAAAGGAAACCATAAACAAGACCAAAAGACAACCCTCAGAATGGGAGAAAATATTTGCAAATGAAGTAACCGACAAAGGATTAATCTCCAAAATTTACAAGCAGCTCATGCAGGTCAATAACAAAAAAACAAACAGCCCAATCCAAAAATGGGCAGAAGACCTAAATAGACATTTCTCCAAAGAAGATATACAGACTGCCAACAAACACATGAAAGAATGCTCAACATCATTATCATTAGAGAAATGCAAATCAAAACTACAATGAGATATCATCTCACACCAGTCAGAATGGCCATCATCAAAAAATCTAGAAACAATAAATGCTGGAGAGGGTGTGGAGAAAAGGGAACACTCCTGCACTGTTGGTGGGAATGTGAATTGGTTCAGCCACTATGGAGAACAGTATGGAGGTTCCTTAAAAAGCTACAAATAGAACTACCATATGACCCAGCAATCCCACTACTGGGCATATACCCTGAGAAAACCATAATTCAAAAAGAGTCATGTACCAAAATGTTCATTGCAGCTCTATTTACAATAGCCCAGAGATGGAAACAACCTAAGTGCCCATCATCAGATGAATGGATAAAGAAGATGTGGCACATATATACAATGGAATATTACTCAGCCATAAAAAGAAACGAAATTGAGCTATTTGTAATGAGGTGGATAGACCTAGAGTCTGTCATACAGAGTGAAGTAAGTCAGAAAGAAAAAGACAAATACCGTATGCTAACACATATATATGGAATTTAAGAAAAAAAAATGTCATGAAGAACCTAGGGGTAAGGCAGGAATAAAGACGCAGACCTCCTAGAGAACGGACTTGAGGTTATGGGGAGGGGGAAGGGTGAGCTGTGACAGGGCGAGAGAGAGTCATGGGCATATACACACTAACAAACGTAGTAAGGTAGATAGCTAGTGGGAAGCAGCCGCATGGCACAGGGATATTGGCTCGGTGCTTTGTGACAGACTGGAGGGGTGGGATAGGGAGGGTGGGAGGGAGGGAGACGCAAGAGGGAAGAGATATGGGAACATATGTATATGTATAACTGATTCACTTTGTTATAAAGCAGAAACTAACACACCATTGTAAAGCAATTATACCCCAATAAAGATGTTAAAAAAAAAAAAAAACTGATGTCATGTATCCATAACAACATGATTTCATATTAAAGTCTCAAACATAAGTTTTATTTTAGATCGATAAATAAACAATAAACCATGGTTAGCCAAATCACAGTTCTCCCTCCTGGCTAACAAAGTTTATTTCCTTTCTACTTTTCATAAAGGCTACTGCCTCTCAATATATTTTCCAAAAAAAATTCAACTCTTTCTATTCCAATTTTATTCTGGTTCACAGAGACCTCAAAAAAAAGGAGAGAAAGAAAGAGAGAGAGAAAAAAGGAGAAGGAGGAAGAGGAAGAGGGGGAGAAGGAAAAAGAAATGCATTGGCTTAAATTTCCCACTCAAGTTTCTTGATGAGATGTGATCTGGTTTCAAACTCGTCATCCAAAAGCTGTTAGGCAAAGCTGGCATGTACTCAGGACCAGTTCAATATAGACTCGTGATACAAAATGAGAGTGACTGTGTCTCTTGGATGGGTTAAACTAAGAAAAAATAGATTATGTGCTAATATTTACAATACTTTTTTACTACAGATTATTAAAAAATGTAGTTAGATTTCATTCACACTGTAAAAAATTTTCACCTGAATGCTACTAATCCATTTACTTGTCCATTCTTATGCAAATCTCCCTTCCTCTTTATAGCCTACTTATGGTATGAACAATGTTCATGAGATTTTCATGAAAAAATCTTGTACAACAAAAGGATGCCTGGATAAGTACATATACATCGTAAAGAAATTATGAAAATGACAAATAGAAAACACATGACCATTCCACATTTTACTTGGTGACATTAAAAGGAACAGCATTACAAGGAAAAAAAAAAACACAACTTATTGTAGGTCTTTCAACTGTTCTATTCGGAGTGGAATTGAGAGGAAAAACAGGCAATTAGGATCTCTCCATTGGCATCCCATATCTGCTTGGGCTACATGCATACAAGAGAACATGATCCAATTTCATTTGTTTGCTGGTACACTTTACAGTATCATTTAAAAACCAACATGATTTCTGCCAGGAGTTTAAACACACTTGATCATCAGAGAGAAGCAACAAGAGACTCATGCAGAAAAAGCAATTATCCCAGTGGGGACACGTGGCTCTCTACACAGCTTGGTGAGCTGTCAGCTGAGAACACAGGCCTGGGAGAATCGCTGCCTAAGACAATGGCAGCTGCATTTCTCTGTGATTTTCATTTCTCCGACTAAACTTCTCATTTCTTCCTCATAGCGATTTATAAATTGGTAGTTGGCTCTTTGCTGCCACAGAAGCACACCCAGGATAATTCGATATAGACTATATCAGGAAGAGCTGTTTTGCTAATTGCAGGCAAGTGGGAGCCACCCTGCAGAGAGGCATAGTTAGTTAAAGGGAGAGGATGATTTTCTTTGTGAAGGTATAAATTGTTACCTTTCTATCTATCTAGTTTATATCACCGGAGGATCTCGCCATGAATCCTAATTTTAACAAGGAATAATAGAAAAAAGAAACCCAGTCTCCTTAAAAGACACCGATTTTGCTTGCTTAAGCGTGGCTCAAAGTCAATATGAAGACTTGGGTTTGGCATTTTCTCTTGAGCACCCATTTTCTTGAACCAGTCAACCGGGAAAGCCATCTCCAATTTATCGTATTCTAAACCAGGGGCAGACAACTGCCGAATACTGGTGAAATGGAGAGCAGATGAAACAGTGAGGGCTTTTAGCTAATTCCCCAGGTATCTTGTTCCCAAGTCATTAAGATCAGAACCCAAAAGTGAATCCTATAAAAAGGAGGCAATATAAAGAGTGGTTTGGGAAGAAAATAGCCTTTGCTAGCTATCCCCCCAAAGTAAGTAAGTCAATTGATCTTTACCTCTGAAAATTCTACGTATTTCATGGTAGTATTCTGCATACATATGAGAAATTAATTTAGTTCCTAGCCATTAAAGTTAATGTATTGGTTCCTTCACAGGTCTCATGAAACAATGTCCTGCTGTTTTAAAGGTAAAAACAAAGTCTTATGGGCAATTTTCACTTTCCTACGAAACCAGGATTGCTTTTTATCACCTCTTCCAACCATCTGGCTATAATTCTGAATTTACATACAGTCACTGTTGGGATAGCCTGAAATAAAAATCTATGAAGGAATTATGACTATACTCTAGAAATAAAGTTGACAAATGCTCATCATATTTGAGGGGAGAAAAGCTCATTTTCAAACACTTGGCTCTTTTGAGTTACAAGCGGACCAGCTGAAAATACTTTTCAAATAGTAAATCTTTTTTCTTCACCATGGGTTCTTATGCTCAGTTCTTTTCTCCAATTTTGGTCCAGTGTGAGAATTTCCCTCACCACCAAACGCATTGCTCAGATAATGCCTTTTCCAGAGACACTATTTTGTTACTCTTGAAATTTAAATTCACTTATTTTATGAAGAAGACATATAACCATGGCAGACAAAGTCAAACCAAGGTTGAGTATATAAGGGATTCTCGGATTCAGAAATGCAGGATGACTTTATGTAAATGAAGTACAGAAATTAACTAAGGAGAATTGCTTTATGGAAACATATTTGTAACTTGCAAAAATGAAAAAGCAATAAAAGCATTTAATACTGTTTATTCAGATTTTATACAAGTACGAAGATCCCTAAAGTAGCTACAAATTGAAATAAACACTCATTCCCATTCTGCGGTATTTTAATCTAAAAGAGTCAAAGGAGAACAAGAAGAGACTTGCAAGTGACAGGCTTAATTGATTAATCAGAGTCAAGGCTCATCAGACAGGGTCGGTCAGAGATTCAATATCCATATGGCCAGTTGCTTCACTCTCTTTTATTGATCACAAGACTCTTCTGGAACCTAGCTCTCTTATTTGGCAAATGTGTGCTTCATTTCATAAGGGACAGATGATAAGATAAAAGACGATAACCCCCTCTCCTCCACCACTGCACACGGTAAAACAAATGAAAATATATCTACAAACTACCTAAGAGAAAACAAGTAGGCTAATTTACACATGTAAGGAAGAGAATAAAATCTTGGGAAGAAAGGTTTGAGCTAGGGCTTCAATGAACTCTTTTTGGTGGGTTACATTAACCTTCAGAATTATCCACATGTACTTCTATTTCCTGAGAACTAATGGTTAACTTGTGGACAAATAAATCAAAATAAATGCATCCTGGCCCTTATAGTTCTATAGTTATCTGTGAAAACAAAAGAGAAAATGTCTACCTGAAGAGTATTTCAGACACCATTTGGAATGATAGTTGTTTGTGACAATGCTTCTCAGCCATAAATGGTTCGGTTCCTCAGTCAAGACAAAAACATACTGAACAGAAAATGTAGTGCAAAAAGTATTAATGCTGTTAAGGATCTCAGTGTTTTGGATTGCTCCTAACCCTAAGGCTATGAGTTGTAATATTTGAACTTTGATTTGAAATTCAGAATTTTGTGAATCCTAGGTTGCTTCCATACAAACCTAAATAGGAGGTTTCAGGATTGAGTAGAGGGAAAGGTTTTGGTGTTAGTGATATCAGTCAGTGGGAAAATGAAGGCGCAAGATAAAGTCAATACGAAACAAAAACAAAAACAAACAAATAAAAAACTTGATCTTATTCTTCTTGTTTCTCTCTATATAAAATATAAGTTCTGCAATGGCAAGGAGTTTGTTGTATCTCTAGAATCTTGCTCAACACCCACATAGAAAGTACACTATCAGATTTTTCAAGATCTGAGATGTAGGATACATGGAATTCTTTGATTTCAGTCATCATCTTTTCATAAAAAGGCTTGATATTTTAGAATTTATGTTAGAAGTACACTCTTTTCTACTGTCTTGTGGAAGACAAATTCAAATTCTGATGACTTCATACAAAAGTAATAAATACATTTAAATTTTCTAATGTTTCAGTAGGAGTTTTAAATGACTTAACAACTGGAAAAACCTGAAAAAAATTATGTCCTAAGTGTAAAATGCTTTTGGCAGTTTTTTCCACAAACACATGAAAAATACATCAGTGAACCTGTGGCAAATTTCGTAAATGTACTACTGTATTTAAACAACAATCTGGAATACCATTACTGTTGTGATTAATGAGAACCATGACGCGGCAACATGTGCTGTGTATATGACATTGCTGCATGCATCATCTTTCATTTTTACAACAGTCTCACAGGTGAGGTATATTTTTCTATTTGGGGATGAGAAAACTAATGCTCAGAGAATATCAGAAACTTGCTCCAGATCATTTAGTAAGTGATTGGAGTTCATTCTACATAAATCCAAAGTAAAGTTTACATAGTGCACTTTCTTTTGGACAGAAAACAAGAGCTCATGTTTTCTGTGCTTCTCATGCCACAAACTGCAAATTGGCAATGTCTTGTATAGATTGCGAGAACCAACGGCTTGGCGAAGAAATAGGTGCTATTGGTGGACCTCCCTGAGTCCATTAGATTGATGGCCTTCCATCTATTACACTCCATGTTTAAACCTGAGTGATTGGGATAGCCAATCTAATTGCTATTAATCCATCTAGTTGCCAGTGGAAAAGATGTGCATGTTTACATTTCACATATGCATGTGCTCTTTGCAGGCGAAATCTAGTTAGGTAGATATCTTAACGTTAGTTCCTATACAGAGGAATAGCTCTTCTTTCCCCATATAAATATGTACTTATTACTATGGTATATTTAAAATTTGAACAATATTTGTAAGGTTTCCTAATAAAGATGAGAAAATCTGACATGATCTTCTATAAGCATGATGTATGTAACAATATGGTGATGTGATGTATCTAGGAGAGAGAAGAGTGACACCATGAATGTTAAAAGGCAAAGAAATAATGGATTCCTTAGTAAATTACACTTTATCCACTCAAGGAGACAGAGTTCCATTATTTTCAACCAGTATTATACAGATTGAGTTCACCTGCTTTTGAAATTTTCCCATACAAGATGATGCTCTTAAAGGTGACTTAGACATGAGGCTTTTCCTAGTGTGATCAGCCTTTAAAGCTTCGTGATCACCTAGATTTGTAAGATTTAAGAAGAGAAAACCTGTGCCATCTGTTAGTAATTTTGTTAATGCACACCGGATTATTTTACAAGTGTATGATTTATCATATTATCAAATTCTTTGGGCTTAAGGAGATAAAAATTGAAGTGGTCAGATATTACCAACAGAGTATTAGTACTTTTAAAACAACTCACCTTTAGACAAAAGAAATGCAGAATCAGCATTAGATTAGAGAAGACATCAGCCTCAGCATAAGATTTGGGATTATTTTTGGAGAGAGCTTCTTTAAAAGTGACAATATGAACAAGATGGAGAAATAGATAAAACCAATTTTAGCCAATTGTAAACTATGAAAAGGAAATCCCAACCCCTTTGCTCAGATTAAAAATAATTTTAAATTTAAAGGCTTAAAATAATTTCTTTGATTTCTGCATTTTGAACTATGTTTTAAGGAAAGAATGCTGTACAATCAAATGCATTTTTGAATCTACTACTTTGCTTTTAAAGATTACAATTCATTCTTCCTGTGGTAAACAGAAAAATAAAATTATGTCTGGCCCATCATGAGCAAACACCAAAATCACAAGCATTTAGAAAAGTCAACTTTTTAAAAACAGAATTTATGAAAAAGTACTCTGATATGATATAACTTTTCTCCAAATTATAGGCAAGATTTATAAGCAAGGTTTTAAATAAATTTTAAAACTGTATCTTTAGAGAAACATTTCATCCGTGATTAATAGAACATTGAAAATAAAATAAACTGGTTGGAACACCATCCTTGAAACCACAGAAGATTGTACCTTTAATTTCGCAAACTACTTTAACCTATAATTAAACAAAGTGCTCCCAGACAGTAGTAAAATTCCACTAGTCCTTGGCTATTTGGAAAAATGTAATGGCCTGATCAAATATATCAAAGTGCTTGGAAAGTGAAGAAACCCAGCTGCTTGAGTGAGCCTGAATTATAAGGAAAAAACAAATGGGACAACAACATTTGTAAGTCAGCTATCTAAGTTAATCAGCAATTCCTATTATGAGCTCTGTCTCTGACCACGTGTGTTCATTCTGTAGAGTTATAATACTTCTGGTAGTATACTGTATTGATAATTACTTTGAATTATGAGCTGTAACTCTTTCTTAGCTGTTTACTCTAATTTCTGAGACACTTTCTGCTTTCTGGAAGATCTCCTCTGACTGAAGGATCATGGACGCTGAACAGCAGTGTACATCCACAGCAGGTTTTGGCCCAGTGAATTTCAGGAGTTGGCAGAATTCCATACCGAAGGTGGCTTAGGCAGATCTGCCAGGCACTCCTGAAACTAACATTTGGGTGGGACTAGATTTTGGGAAAATATTCAGAACTGTTTTGGAGGAAACATATTTGGAAAAAAAATTCAGAAGGCCAGAATCATCTTGAGAGATTTAAAAGAGTACTGACAGTCAACGTTAATACAAAGCTGGATAAAAAAAATCTACATTGTACAATACCAAACTGTTCAAGAGTATTCTGATTTTTCACATATGTTAGGACTTTTACTCATATGGAAGTTCATTACACTTCTCAGAGGAAAATTCAAAGTTGAATTATAGTATATTGTTTCCTGAAGTCACCAAAGATTATTTGTTAAACTAGACAATATTTTATCTGGCACTCTTTAGCCTCTGCTACTTTATCTCTGCATCCAACCGTACCTGCACCCTCTCTGCGGTACTTGAGTCATTTTATATGGACTTACAAGGATTTTATTAGGAATTACAACTAGGTGTCTCAAGGGACCCAGACAAAAATGGGCACGCAGACTATAAATTACAGAGGCCCCTAAAAGTATATGGCATCCAGAAGGAGACTCATATATTTGTACACTTAAAAAAAACTGATTGAAACAGGATATACCATTGTTATCAGCGTTTTTTGTTTGCTTGCTTTGTTTTGTCCACTAAATAATACAAAAGGGTTCTTTTTCATTCTGAACTTAAAAATCTCTGGTCTCTTACCTCTCCAAGTTATTAATATCAATGCAGAATGAACATTAACTGAAAATCATGACAGCACTACTTAAAATAACACCTTACAGTAAGGCAGTTATTGTGAGTCTTCAAAACACTCTCACTGCTCTGGTTTGATTCTCATTATGAGCCTAATAAATAGGGAAGATATTATTAGCTTAGTATGTTCAACAATTAAAGGATGTGACCAGGGTCTAGTTATTAATGCAGTTTCAAAAAAGGAGCTTCAGACTTTCCCAAGATGGCCATAAGTTAACCTTAACTTAGTATTTAAATTGCTGTAATTTATTTTTATTTATTGGATGAAATCCTGAGGCAATCTCAGATAATCAATCACTTAAGATGAATTTAGATATGTTCTTAAAAACATAATTGATAAAGCAAAAATGCATACAGAATTATTAATCAGCGTGACACAAGGCCATGTCTGTACCCAGTGGATAAATAATTGAAAATAATAAGGGAAAATATAGAAAATAATACTTTCTTCTTTTCTTTATTTATTTTTCTTTATTTATTCATTTATTTATTCTTGGCTGCATTGGGTCTTCGTTGCTGAGCGCAGGCTGTTCTCTACTTGTGGCAAGCAGGGGCTACTCTTCATTGCGGTGCCTGGGCTTCTCATTGCAGTGGCTTCTCTTATTGCAGAGCACGGGCTCTAGGCACGTGCGCTCACTAGTTGCAGCACACGGGCTCTGGAGCGCAGGCTCAGCAGTTGTGGAGCACAGGATTAGTTGCTCCGTGGCATGTGGGATCTTCCCGGACCAGGGCTCAAACCCATGTCCCCTGCACTGGCAGGAGGATTCTTAACCACTGTGCCACCAGGGAAGCCCAAAATAATACTTTCTATAACTAGTACTAAGATAAGAAATACTGAATTTAGGACCAAAACAAGTAGCAAAATTGTATGAAATGAGTCCAGTAAAACACTTTACCTGTGGATTTTTTGTTAGGAAACATCTTAAATTTAAGTGTTGTTTGAGAAGGGGTGATCAGGTCTAGTTCGTCATGGGAAAATCAGAACAGGCATTGAGAGGTCTGGCTCTTATTCCTGACTCACGATACAGATCCATTAAGTGACTCAGGGCAAATCTACTCCCCTGGCTTCCCTTTCTTTCTTAAAAATGAAGGGACTTGCCTATTTACCATCTCTCCTCAGCTCCATCTCTAAGATTCTGTAAGTATCTGTAAGTCACACTTACAGAAATATATTTACTCACATAATTAACCTGTATAATATCTATTCCTTCTCTTGCTGATAAGGCAGTGAAAAAAACGTGCTTTAGAAAAAACTAAATGGTATGGATGATACATCCTTTCCAATTTATAAGGGAATAAGAAAGTAAATATATAAGTGCATATGGAAATAGAATCAAGTATGTTCATATTAGCAACTTTTCAGTTCTGAGTATACTAGAAGACATTATTATGATTTATATTTCATTCATTTAATATTTGCTCAAGAAATATGTATTGAGCTCCAACCACAAGACAGAGGGAATACGGCTGGCCTTTATGTGTCATGTATATTCAATGAGTAATATATAAGTAATGATTTGCAATAGATTAAAAGAGAAATATTTAGCAAAAGGAAAAGGAACAGATAATAGGAAGTCAAATCTAGTGTGGAAGTGCAGAGTAGGGTTTTGCAGAAGGCTCCTCTGAAGAACTTGCCTTTAAGTTGGAACTTGAAAATGAGTGAGCTAGACAAAGATGGTGTAGGTGTCAAAACATTCCAGGCAGAGGGAACTGGATACGCAAAGACTTTCATAATTCGGTACTGCAAACTCTTAGTATCCAAGCTTTTAAATGCACGTCTAACACACAAATAATTAAAATCTAGAGAGCAATAATCAAATAAATACTCTCTGGAATTATATTTATAACTATATTGTCATCTAAACTAATTTGTGTGCTAGAACTGAGAAGGCCTTAGTTTATTAAAATCCTTCCAAAAGAGTACTTGGGCTTCACAGGTAGGCCTGAGATGCTTGGCTTTCTCTTTTCTAGTTTCAGCATCCAAACAGGATGAGTGTATGTTTAATTATTTAAATAGAATTACAAGTTTCCACAAAGGTTCAGGATGTTCCTTAGGAAGATAAACCAGCCTTTTTCAACCAGTGAACCTCATCTGAATCACAGCATTTCTCAATTCCCCTGAGAATTGTACACAACTAGGACTGTTCTAGGTGCAAGGAAGAAAAGTCAATTTATTACACAGAGTGGATGCCTTAGGGCATTAGGGCTTAATTCTCTTGTGGAACCCCCAGTTGATTATTGCATTTCACAGTAGGGGTGAACACAGGATTTTAAATTAGTTTCTTAATATCAATATTAGTCTGAAAACTTTACTTACTCATAATATTCACCTGCACTAAATACTCATGGTGATTCTGTAGAAACTGATTTTCTCACAGTTGTAAATCAGTATAAATAGAAATTTAGATGAGACAAATGCTGGGTCTGTTTTCATATACATATATGGTCTTCTTGTTAATTCAGAAAAGTTGAAATTGCTGTGGCATAAACAGTTCCTGATTTTCCTTTTCCGTCAAGTTATTGATTGCTAAATTTACCCAGAGTTCAGGCAGGTACAACAATAATCACCAGAATACTGATTACTAATACGTACAGAGTGTGTCACCATTTAAAACGACATATAACATGTATTTCCTCACTGGATTCCCACAAGGACACTGTAAACCAATATAGGTATTATTAGACAATTAATTTCACAGATGGATATGATGAAATTTATAGAGATCAAACGTCCATAAAATCATGCATATAGGTTTTAAAACATTGTCTTACAATATATGAAACTTTTTAATTTTACTAATACTGTATTTCAATGACTAAATTTGAAAATTAAGTATGATAGGATATAAATTTACTTTTTAACTCATTTCTTCAGTCTCATGATTCATATTATAGATTCATATTAACTTATATTTAAATCATGAATAAAATTTTTATTCTTTAAAAAAGAATTTTTATTCTTTAAAACATCATGAATAAAATTTTTATTCTTTAAAAAAGATGATATATAATATGCATGACTCTTTATGTAAGATGGGCAGAAAAAAATTCTGGTTCAATACACCAGTTTCCTTTGACCTTCACACAACAGAACTACATATTTATTTTTCAGGAACACAAATTTAACTTCTCAGGGAAAAGGGGCTCTATGACATCAGCTGCATTAAGCATGTTGATTTCCTGTAGGGGAGCAGAGGGGAAAAGGAAGCAATGGACATTGAACAATGAAAGAAGTTGGAAGACCAGAGGAAAGCACTAATCGAAGGAAGGGAGGAGAAGCAGATGGCTTAGGAAGGAGACATGTGGGAATTGGGGGGAAAGGAAGTAATTGGCAAGGAGAGGGCTGAATGCCAAATTTATGAAGGATCTGGAGGACACTGGGGATTTGGATGGGATGTGAGTCAGCTGCTTTTTACCAAAATATCACACCAACAAGGGAAATCAAAGAAGCCTACAAAGACACACAGGAAGCAGAAAAGGACTTGAAAAAGAACTGATGACATATTGCATTCTAACAGTTGTACCCCCTTAGCATGAGGAATGGGAGGTGTTAAATCATTTTTTATGTATAACTGAATTTTTCTCCTAACTTCACTAATGATTTTCAAGTCTTTAACTTGCTTATGAAAGAAATGACATAGATACAACTCTTCTATTTAAACTACATTTTATTTACCTTGTATGAATGAAATTTCTCATTCATATATAAATCAATTCATTTAAACCATCTAGGCTTAGGGTGACCAACTGTCTCAGTTTTCCCAGAACCGAGGGTTATTTTTCTGGGACTAGGGGTTTTCAGTGCTAACACCAGGACAGTTCCCTGCAAACCAGGATGGCTGGTCATCCCATCTAAGTAAAAACCTTAAGAAAAGGCTACTAAATTAACCTTTGCTCATCATGTTAAAACACATAGATGCTGTGAAATCTTTTCCACATTTTCAAAGAAGAATGAATAAAGTCTCAATATGGTTATTTGATAAGTAGATGGAATTGACAATAAAATGGTTTCTGGACTATGGATTTGATAGAAATAAATAGCTTATAATGAAAGTATTTCTTTATAATCTAAATTATTTTTTCTATTAAGTAACAAGAAAATCTATGAGACATATAAAACATTTTGTAGCATGCTGCTTTGAAGACAGGTAGGAAAAAAATTAAAAATTCAAGACACAGCTTATCTCAAAGAATAATACAAGTCATTCAAAAATGTTTATGTCACAAAGCCACATACAAAAAAGATGGGAAAAGCATGCATTGTTCATCTCTAAATTTTAGCTTAGAAGCTAAGAATTTAGGGCTTCCCTGTGGTGCAGTGGTTAAGGATCCACCTGCCAATGCAGGGGACATGGGTTCAAGCCCTGGTCCAGGAAAATCCCACATACTGTGGAGCAACTAAGCCCGTGCGCCACAACTACTGAGCCTACACTCTAGAGCCCGCACGCCACAACTACTGAAGCCTGTGCACCTAGAGCCCGTGCTCCACAACAAGAGAAGCCACCGCAATGAGAAGCCCACGCACCGCAACGAAGAGTAGCCCCCGCTCACCGCAACTAGAGAAAGCCCGCACACAGCAATGAAGACCCAACACAGCCCAAAATAAAAATAAATAAATTTTTTTTAAAAAGCTGAGTTTCGAACATGAAAAGAATGTCTTTTAAGCTCTTCTTTTAAATACTAAAATGAAATAATTCAGGATAAATGACGGTGAAAGGTTACTTTGAAGAAACTTACTCTGGAATTTCAGAATTGAGTCCAGGCAGATCTTACCATTTACATTGTACTGTTACTATATTAGTTTTTACAATATTTTATTGTATTTATATGAAATTGTGAAGCTACTACATCAATATTTTCTTTGACTTAATTATCCATTTATTTATGTAATGTCTCATAATTGCTTAATTTTTCAGCAATAACTTTTGACGTGTGTACAGCTGATGGTATTAGAACCTAGCTAATCCACAAGTTGGACAATTAACTGTAAAGTACAGTCAGTTAAGTCATTCTCTGACTCATTCCCTTTTAATATAAGTCCTTCTTTCCCTAAATGCCAAATGGCAAACAGTCATTTATCATCCTCTTTAGATAATCTCCTAAAATCTTTTGAGGTAAGACCTCTAGTGTCCAGAATAAATAATTTTAGTTTATCTGAACTATAACCTTTGGTCGAACTTGACCATTTCTATGCCATAGTTTGTGAAACTACCAAACTTCAAATTTTATAGATCTTTGTTATGTTACAGTTTTTATTACTGGACATAATATGGACTAATTCTCAAATGTACCAAGCTTAGTTTCAAAACCACTATAACCTCCACTGTGTGAACTAATCTCTCCAGACCCTTACAAACTCAAAGGCAATATTTCACAACGGAAACTAAGAGTTATGGCCATTCTGAGTTGAAATTTGCATTGATAGCAAATCAGAGTCTTTAATATATGCAGCAAAATCTATAGGACCTATAGAAAATGTTGTCAGTAAAACAAAAGGCAGGTGTCCCCGCAGTCAACTGGAGTTAACCACTGCACTAGTGAAATTTTAGTATCTGTGTGACAGGGTCAGGATAAAATGGGTCAATATATATAAAGTGCTTAGAATTGGACCTGGCACATAGTAAGTGCTACATTAAGGGTTTAATATCAATATCCTCTTCCTCCTCTTCTTATCCATAAGACTGAATTGACAGGTATAAGTGTGCCATAATGGAAAGAAAATAGCTTATTCATTGAGTTTTAAAGGGGATTAAATGAGATAATATTACGTTTCTGGTACATGACAGGTGCTCAATACACAATAGCTATTGTTATTACTATGGTAGAGTAGTAAACTGTTGGTGTCCCTACAACAACCATTTCTAAAACTCCACACATTTGTTTGAAAAACTTCTGATTGAAAAAAATAGAGTGGTGTTTTTTCAGTTTGTTTTCATGATAGACTTAAGCACAAGAGCTGTAACATTCCAGAAGAGCTGTAACATAAATATTTATTGCATATTTACTATGTCCCATGTACTGAGGATTTACTATTATTCCTATAAATATTAATTTATCAATCCAAGTCCAAAGATTTAATTCCCCGTCATAAATCATCAGATCTCATATACAAATACATATAACTGTCATTTTGTTTTGTTAAAATAATGGTATCAATTTGCTATACCAATTTATCATATGTTGAAGTAAACCATATAGTTGATCTTGTCTCATTAGTACCACCTAGGTACTATTGGATACCTTAATACATTTAACTTATGAATACATTTGTTTTTATGCTTATAAATGAATTAAGTAAGTTTTATTTAAATCTTCCGTGAGAGATGGGCTATTTCCTTCTGTCTTTATGCCTGCAATTCCTGTAGCTACCACCAGGAGCATTTTCTTTTTGTAGAGAGCCAATACAAAAGATATGGCGGGGGGCTTCCCTGGTGGAGCGGTGGTTGAGAGTCCGCCTGCCAATGCAGGGGACGTGGGTTCGTGCCCCGGTCCGGGAGGATCCTGCGTGCCGCGGAGAGGCTGGGCCCGTGAGCCATGGCCGCTGGACCTGCGCGTCTGGAGCCTGTGCTCCGCAGCAGGAGGGGCCGCGGCAGTGAGAGGCCCGCGTACCGCAAAAAAAAAAAAAAAAAAAAAAAAAAGATATGGGAAACTGACGCCTCAGACATTCTGCAATTGTGTGACCCCCCCAAAACTAGCCTGATTTTTAACACACTTAACTTTTCGCCAAGGTAACAATATTAAAACTACCCAGGTCTACAAATATAAAATAAATGGCAAATTTTTTAATAAGCTTAATACCATTTCACAATGTTTTGACATTAGTAAATTTCTCTTCTCTCTTTATCAATGATGATTGACTCCATTCAAAAACCCAAAATCATGCTAAAATTTTTCTTGGGCATTTTTGGGTCTAGTTGTCAGCTTTTATTCAACATAATTCTGTAATTGACAATCTTTATACATACTTCAGATCTTCTGTAATCTAGGAAATTATTTGCGATATGTACTTTCAACTGTATTTATCTTTTTCTTTAATTCAAGGGCAATTTTAGTTTTTTAACTGAACACAAATTTTTTTCTCAATATTTGGTATTAGTTGTTTTCTCCAACCTTAACATTCTCAGTTTTTCACTCATACAAAATAATCTTGACTTTAAGTACAATATTTCCAAAATGTAATGAAATAAACTCTATATATCATTTTTTATAAAGTACATCAAAATGTTATTCTACATCAAAAAGAAGTCTTTGGTCCTCTGATTCATCTCTATGAGAAAAATTCATTTATTAATAATAATGGTTATGACTATGTCTCAGACATATGAAGTAAAACTATTTAATCCAGCCTGCCAGTTAAACTACTTATATTCTCATGCTAAATACACTAAGGTTTAGAAAAAAAAGAACGAACACTAGAGACAAGCATCATCTAAGGCCTCCTTCAAATTATTCTAAGAAATACATGCCAAAAAAGTTCTAAAAGATTCTCCTCTCAGGCAGGAAAATAAGAAAATGCTTTTTATATTTTCCTGCATTATAATCATCATAAATCTAAAATTTGGCTTAGAATACAGGTCAGTGTAAAAAGAAGTGACTTAAGAACATTAAAAAAATACAGGTGCAGCTACAATTCAATTACATATTTTCCTTTTTTGTAGGGTGTGGCTTTGTTCTCACAGCTGGGAGAGTTGTACTTTACATTTTCAACAAAGAAAGCCACCACATCAAAGAACTCTAGAAATTCCTATAGCCAAAACTGTAGCAATAACCATGCAATCTTCACTTGTCTTTCATAAAGATATTATGTGCTTTAATCTCTTGTTTGTCTGTACTCAACACATTTGGCAAAGTACTTTAACAATAGAAATGAAAACAGTCATTCAAAAACAAAGCTCAGGAAAGAAGAATCACATAAAATATCTAATAACCAACTTCTCTTAAGAATTTACTTTGAATTTTTGAAAAAAAAATTAGAAATAACATCAGGCATTCTGTTTCTGTTTTAAGTTTTTGTTTTAATTACTCAATTTTAGTTTTGCCTAAAGGAAGAAATCCAACAAAAACAATTATGATTTAAATAAGAGCAGTAATTTTGTATCCAAACTGCTAATTTTTAATCTATTCATTTCCCTGCATGTATAGATGTGTTTTACCTCCAGTGTTTTATCAGTTTAACAGTCATAATTTACACAAAACACACAGATGGTCTTAGAAACAGTAAAAGTTTCAGACATTACAACTTCCTGGCATACGGAACACTATCATGGATCATCATTTTGACAGCATTTAAATGATTTTAAAATTATTTATACATTAACATCTTGGCATCGTTTCATTGTCTATACAATTCTAACGTGTCTGATTTCAATCTTTCCAATTTCTCTTGTACCAGTTCAGTGAGTTTTAACCCCACTCCCTGAAACTGCTCTTGTCAAGGTCATTAATGACTGACCAAGTTGTCAATTCCAGTGGTCAATTCTCAATCCTTACATTACTTGATCTACTGGCTGCAATTGATTCAGTCATTGCCACGTCCTTAAAGCACTATCTCCAGGTGGCTGCCCTTCTAGTTAGCCTCCTTTCTTTCTGACTGCTCCCTTTCAGTCTCCACTGCTCTTTTGCCTCCCCACCCCCCCCCACCCCCCCCCCCCCCACCCCCCCGCACAGAGCTAAAGACTGGATCTCTCTTCCTTTCTATGTATAATCACTCCCTTGGTGATTTCAGTCTCCTGTTTTTAAATAATATGTACATGCTGATGACTCCCATATTCATTAAGATAGGCTACATTAGTCTGTGCTAGGAAATTCTCTATGATTTAATACAACGAAAATTTCTCATTCATTCTACATGTCCACCATGGGAAGACAGAGGTATGGGGTGGAAAGTCTACTACACCTAACTCAGGGACCCAGGCTCTTTGGGTGTCCTGGAACATGTGTCCTCCTTGGTTGCCACCTGATAAAGAGAGAGAGCGCTGGAAGCTCACCCACTAGTATTTAACGTCTTTAATTTTCACTCATGGCTCATGAAGTTGAACCAGTGAAATTGCCCCATGGCAAGGAAGCTGGGAAGTGTTTCATCTGCCCAGAAGGAAGGGAGGACTGTATGGTAATGAGTACTTGTTATGTCTACCACAACTCAAATTTTTCTCCAGCCTCAACCTCAACTCTGAATTTCTGACTCATGTCTCCAACTGCCTACTTGACACTTATACTTGGATATCTAATAAGAATTTCAAAATTACAGTGTCTAAAACTGAGTTCCTGATACTTCCTATCCCAAATCTTCCCTTTTTACATTTAATGGCATCTCGACCTTTTCAGTTGCTCAGACCAATGGATTAAGATAATCCTTCTCTTTTTCTCACAAGCCACATCCAATCTCTTAGCAAATTCTGTCTGCAATTTCTTCACAGCAGATCCAGAATATAACCTCTCCTCTTCAAACTACCTCCTAAGAGAGTGGTCCAAACCACCGTTTCCCCTTTGCCTGGATTACTGCAAAAACTCCCACTGTGCTCTCCACGTCAGCTATTATCGCCCTTCACTGTGTACTGCAGAGCATGGAGGATTCTGCTGAGAAAACTCTGATGCTTTACACCTTGCTTCGAGGAAAAGCCAAACTATTTACAATGTCTACTAGGTCCTAGACAGTCTGGCTAGTTTTGGGGGTTTTAAAAAAAATTTTATTGGAGTATAGTTGATTTACAATGTTGTGTTAGTTTCTTTTGTACAGCACAGTGAATCAGTTATACATTTACACATATCCACTCTTTTTTAGACTCTTTTCCCATATAGGTCATTAGAGTATTGAGTAGTGTTCCCTGTGCTATACAGTAGGTCCTTATAAGTTATCTATTTCATATATAGTAGTGTGCATATGTCAATCCCAATCTCCCAATTTCTCCCTCTCCACCTTTCCCCCCGGTAACCATAAGATTGTTTTCTACATCTGTGACTCTATTTCTGTTTTGTAAATAAGTTCACTTGTACCATTCTTTTAGATTCCACATGTAAGCGGTATCATACGATATTTGTCCTTCTCTGTCTGACTCACTTCACTGAGTATGACAGTCTCTAGGTCCATCCATGTTGCTCCAGATGTGATTATTTTGTTCTTTCTTGTGGCTGAATACCGTCTGGCTAGCTGTCACCCCCGATGCTATCTCCAACAAATCTCCCCTTGCTCACTCTGCTACTCTGCTCCATCCACACTGACCATTCTGCCTGTTTATATTTTTTGAATGGTAGAGGTACACCCTGCCTTAGGGTCTTTGAACTTACTATTTTGTGTGAACACTCTTTATCCAGATACCTATCTAGTTCCTTCCCTTAATTTTTTCACATCTTTATGTGGAGCATTTCTGGTCATTTCTATTTAAAATTGGAATTCTACCCCAATCTTTATTAATCTATCACTTCATTACTTTTTATAGGACTTATTATAGTCTAATATACTATATGTTATACTATCTATTTTGGTTTTATCTGTATAAGTAACCACAGAATATAAACTCCAGAAGGGCATTCACTGATTTTTGTTTAATGCTGCATCTCCAATGCTGAGAATTTTATCATTAATTTGTATTAAACACAAATAGGTAATCGGGAAAGACATGAGGGAGGAGATGGATAATAATGGTTTCAATGAGTTTGAATTATTAGGGTAGGAAAATGTAAATTACAGATAATGGTCATCAAACGACTTAAAATAGTTTTTAAAGGGGAAAACATTATCTTAATTGTGCATAAGTCTAAAAGGAATCTGTTATCACTAACAGGAGAAGCATTTGGTCCCAGAATCTCTACTCCTCTGTTCCCTTAACTCTATTTCCCCGAGTCAATATTTCCAAATAGAGTTCACTTTGCTATGTGGCTCGTCAGCATCTCCTAAAAGTACAGCTAGGTCCTTCTCACTCCAATTCCTAGACTTAATCATTTGACAGACTCATTCTAATTCGGATCAATGCCGGAAAAATGCTTGATTTTCTTTCAAGGTCTCTAAATCCCTGTCCACCACAAACTTCTCTCTTTCTTTTTTTTCCTCACTATTTAATTTTCATGCTAATCTGCTAGCTGGTTATTCAGAAACAGTGCAAGCATTTATTAGGATTATGTGGTCTGTGTTATAATTTTGTTCTTCTACAACTTTAGCAGTGACCTTTGCCTTACACACACATTCTCCTGGGAAACATTAAATCTTGGCTCATAAATTCACAATAGATAGACAGTATGTGCAGAACAAAGAAAACAGAAAAGGGGAATGTTGTACAATCATAGAATCAATGAGAGCTGGTTTACTTAGGTACTTTAGTTAACACCTTACAAGATAGAAAAAGCAAAGAAGCCTCATAGAATCGCTGCTGTCAGAAGAAAACGCATCATTACTTACTACAGACAGCATACTTCTCTACTCACATCACAGCAGAAATTTGAAATCCAGTAATCTAGTCACACTATTTTATTCTGGAATGAGATCAATCCATCATTAACCATCATTCAGAATGAGATTTGATTTTTCAGAAATGATATCAAACTCTACAGAACAGAAAATCAATTTAAAAAGGAGAAAGAGATAAAAATTCTGAAGGGATTTCCTTCTGGAAATATACTGTATTTCTGAATTCTATTTATAATTTTTTTACTATACCATCTAGAAATGTGATACGCCCTGAGTGATGCAAATAATTATGTCATACACAAAAGTGTTAACTCTAAGACATTGACATAGAAATTAAAGTCTTCTTTTACTGAATAGCAAACTAAACAACATGCATTTTCCTCACTTATTTTTATGTCAACACAAGGAGAACTGAAATATATTTATTTTAAAAGAAGAATTGAAAATGGGAGTTAATGCAATCCTGTATTTGAAAGCACCTACTTTTTTCTCTTTTTCTTTCGTGAAGATATACACAGTTGGATTTTAAATGTCCCCCACCGCTGGCTTAAATACTTACAGTTATTCTTTCATCTTTATCATCCAGCGGAGAGCCATCTTTTCTCCACGAAATGGTGGGCTCCGGATGGCCTCGTGGAGGCTGGCATTCCATCACTGCAGGCTCTCCCACAGCCACCATGACATCGGAAGGGTTTTGTCTGAAGTCATCCCGTAGTACTGCAGGTACAAGATTAAATCATTACACTCAACGGTGAAATATACAGTCCTTATCTCTGAACTTCAGCGAAGGAGACATTTATTATAGTAAACGACTACTAACAGCTATCTCAGTACATCTTGGAAAATCTATATCTACTTACAGACATATGCAATTTAATAATGATATCTGGCCTTAAGCACACGACAGGGATAATTTGATATTCTTCACAGGCCAGTGGGCAAGTATTTTTTGCTGCCTAGTGCCCTCACAGTTAGCATTTGGCTTATCTCTAACTTGCACTTCTCTGTCTACTGCCTACAGTTCCTCATCCATGTGCTAATGAATATAACCAAACCCTCCTTTTACTTACATGACACGTTGGGATGATGCTTTCTGTTATTAAATGGATTACACATGCATACAAGCAAAAATATTAAAAGTAAAAATAGGGCTTCCCTGGTGGCGCAGTGGTTGAGAGTCCGCCTGCCGATGCAGGGGACGCGTGTTCGTGCCCCGGTCCAGACAGATCCCACATGCCGCGGAGCGGCTGGGCCCGTGAGCCATGGCCGCTGGGCCTGCGCGTCCGGAGCCTATGCTCCGCAACAGGAGAGGTTACAGCAGTGAGAGGCCCGTGTACCACAAAAAAAAAAAAAAAAAAAATATATATATATATATATATATATATATATATATATATATATACTTCCAAGCATGCATTTGACTGAGGTATTTTAAAGATATTTCAAACTAGTGTATAACAGTATATAGTCACTATAATTTAAATATGTCCATTACAAAAACTTTAGACATACTTGCAAAGTGACTAAATTCAAAACACTGTCTGTTTTTCCATTATCACTGAGTGAGGGGCAGTGTTAAAAGGCACCAGTGATGATGACAGCATTGCTACCAACCATGTCACTTTGTATGTTCTGTACTTTTTATTTTTTGTGGATTTGGTGAGGAGTACACATTACTTCATTTAAATCTCAAACCTGCTCAGAATAAGAGATATTATTAACCCCATTTATATTATTAAACATAATTTTTTAGAGGAGGAAACAATTCATTACTATAATCCTAACTGGATACTAATATAATACTAACATACTGTGAACCAGTATTATTCACTTTGCGATTATTGGAATAAAATGTAGAAAATAAATCAAACATGTATTTCGAAAATAGTTAATACAGTATAATTGTCTTCAGTATTTTGTTAACACCAAGAAATCATGAATTATTTGGCATCAATTAGCCTTAAATCACAGCTCTGTTGTTTACGAGGTAGGTAATCTCGAACACATTACTTAATACCTGTTTCCATATTTACAAAGCAGGAATGGAAATACACACTTCAATACAAAATCTAAAAATGTTAGTTACCTTTCTCCCACCCCATTTTCCCCCAGTGTGTAATAAAAGGTGAACAATTTTAGTAATCTAATTTGATACTTAATATGCTCATTGGTATGTTAAGTGCACAGATTCGAAGTGATAAATATTTATCTTTAAAAATCTATTGAATTAAATATTTGATACTACAATTTTGTACTGGAATGAATGTCTTTCCATTTCAATGGCATTTAAAAATACTGTCATGGATGAAGTACTACAATGAAAAAAAAACTTACGATTTCAAAAGTCACCCTTAAATTTTGGTTTCAAAACCCCAAATAAGCTTAGAGACTTACAAAATACTATACTTTTCTCTTACAATTCTCCACTTTTCCTTCCTCTATGCCAGCTAAGTGTGTGCATACATCTGAGTAAGCCTTAATATCCACTCAACAAAACCACTTTTTAATCTACATATTACAACAACTTGGGCACAATATGACAGTATTAACACTTGGAAAATACCGCTTCAAACAGGAGATGTCTGTCCTCATTTTTGGAAAGAACAGTAAAAGGAAAAAGCAAAGGAGATATGATCACACCACAATGTTGTAAGTCTAACTCCATAGACACACTATTTACTAATAAAATACACAGACACAAAGATAAGCCTTGCTGAACTGAAAACTGCAGCTACTGTTAGCACATTATAAAAGAACAGAGTACGAAGACTTCCACTATTTATGAATTTACACTACTATTAGGTATTAAGAATACACCACAAATAAAATGTAAGGTTTATAGAAAAAGCAAATGAACTGACCTTAACAAACAGTATGTGCTTTTGCTAGATCACATTATTAATCTAAGATAACACCTCTGAAAAGTTTTAACAGCCTCGAAACATGCAGAAGTGAAATACTTTTCAAATTAAAATAAATAATTTGCACCACTGGTCTGTTTGGTGAGCTTAAAACCAACTTGGTAACACTATATCTTATTTACAAATTGAGATATCTCAAATAAACCAATGAAGAATAAAATGTCTTTCAAAAATATCAAAGGTCTAAGTCAGATAAATCAAGGTTTTTTTTTTTCTTTTCCATTTACTATGTTATTTGGGTTTTTACAGTATATAATGAAAAGCTAACAAAATGTAATCCATTAAAGATTGCTGCTTAGATAATGCTCATGTAATTATTTTTGCAGCTGTGAAACACAGAACTCTAGCATTGCTTATGGTGACAGGCAACCTTGCATAAAGTTATGAATTTAAGATTTTTTTCTCTCTTCTATAAAAGCAACTTTTTTTCTTACTTGCCTTGAACATTTCCTTTTGGGGAAAAAATAGTATGTGTCACATTATAAAATGATATGAACTTCTGGTTAAACTATCCAATTTTTTAAATTCATATGTATATTTAAGAAATAAAAATTGAATTCAAATGACTGGCAGCATCTTGCAGAAAAAAACAATGGTATCCATAAATAATCTCAAACACAGATCCTTTAAAAGAAAATCTCTCCTTTTCTTCCGTAACATGTCTACTAATCAAAGTGTATATTCTCAAATGTTTCTTGATTTGAATAGTATGAAATTCTAAAATATGGAACTAACTTTTGAAAAGATTTAATATTAATTTGATAACATATATAATGTATCCAAGTAGACACCACCTAAAAAGGTTGTTAAACCACAGTTCATCCTAATATCGTATTTCTTCCATATTTATGTAATTGTTTTATGTTTACAGGTTGGTGCATGTAATCTGGCTCAACTGCTTTTCACTTTTTTTTCATTCTGTTCAATTAGAAAAAAAAAACATAAGCTTCATTGAATCTGAATCTCCTGAAGTTTTTGGTCTAAAAAAAATGGCCAACTAAAGTTTATCCTTTAAAACAAAACATATAATCATTTGTCTTTCTGAAAAACCATACATCAATTTTAATACAGTTCTCAGAATAAGTAAATTTGCTTTCAGAAAAGGATTCTAAAATTCAGTGCTGACTTTGCAACCTATTTGGGTAATATTGAAAAGACAAGGGGCAAAGTGAAAAAATACGTTAAATGGAAACTTTCAAATATTATGGAGATTTTAATATTTGTAACACACTTTTTAAAAGCATTGTGGGAAATTTTAGAACTGAATGAAACATAAAATTATAGAAAGGGCAGGAGTCTTTGACAACATCTAATCCATCCCACAAATAGAGGCAACTGAGTCCCAGCTTTGTCACTAGCCTGTGTTATTTGTCAGGAACAGACCAGAAGAAAACATCAGTATCCTGATTTCCGAGGCAATGCTCTTTTTAAAATTTTTTACCATGTCACCATTTTACCATAAAATGCAATTTTCCTAATCTTTTGTATTTCCAACAAATCCACTCCCTTACTGCAGAAGGTTTGACTCACCAGTGATTGTACATCAATGCACTGCAGTCTCAGGACTGCCCCATTTTGGTGAGGCTCAAATGCTCCCAAAATTAATTTTGTTCCCTAATCATGTGGTGAACATATGTGAACTATAATACTCTGGCTTCCTGAATCACAGAATCTTGGTGTAGTCAGGGGCCTAGGAGATGTGGGACCCAAACTTTTTCTTTTAGAAATTAATAATCTAAGGCTCCTCAGGAGGAGAGGAGCTCATCACATAAATAAGAATAATGATATTGTTAGCAATATAATAATAATGTTAGCAATGGCTGATGATTATTGAACATTTACTATGTAAGGAACCATGCCAAGTATCCACCCATTTAATCCTCAAAACAAGGCTATGAAAAAGTGACTTTATTAGTTTCATTTTACGAATGCGGAATTTGTAGACAGGAGCAGAGTCCACCAAGGACACTTTTCCATCAACTTGCCCACCCATCTGATCTTAACATTGTATGCACAATTCTAAATATATAGCTATTATGATATAATTAATACTTCAGCCTCTTTCCAGTAGAACCGAAGTTGAGTGAGAAATTTCCCTCTTGACACTCAAATGGCTACCTTTGAATATATTGTGTATTCTTGTATCTTCTCAGATTTTTCCACGTTTGGAAGAGGCCACTGAAGATTTTCAGTGGCATACTGAGAATTAGAAATCATCATTCAGATTACCTATGTCGTGCTTTTATTATGATTCTTCTATTTCAACAACAAAACGACTGAAAAAGCTGCACAATAAAAAGCATCTTAATTAAATATGGGCATTTTAATTAGAATTTTAATGGGTATCTTGGGAAAAACAGAGGAAGAGAATATGCAGTTCTGGGAATTTATTTTTCTACTTGAAAAGATAACTTTTATCAATGAAACCTCGCAGCAAATAGTAGTAAGCAGTTGACAGGGGAAGGGAAAAAAATGAATGAAACCCTTAAAAATGGGACATATTTGAGGAGAAAATAAATGAGGAAGTGTATTCCCAAAGACAACAGCTTTAAGGATGCTCAGAGACAGCCTGCCTCGGTTACAATGTACCACTTCAACTGCTTTCAAAATCACTAATCACTTCTATTGTCTTTAACTAGCAGAGATTGTATTACTCACTTCTTTGATATTTTAGTTCGTTATCTAAATGTCTACTTAACATAAGTAAGTTGTATTTCATTTTAAAATAACTATTATTCTTTCATTTAACACATCTGTACTGAGCACATACTTGGGTGCTTGGCATCCGTGCTATAACATTTGTATTTCCCTTGCAGCACAGTTTACATCAGTGGAGAGGTAGGTCAAGAAACAACATTAATCTTCACCTTGTCAGGAAATGGTAATACAATAGGGTTTATTGCAGGTTATTTTGTATTAAGATATATGCTTTAGGAGCCAGCCAAGGAAGCATATCATAAAGGCGTAACTATTTGCATTCTTACTTTTTAAGCTCACAGCATTACCCAGAAGAGGAAAGTGTTATCTGGGGTACAAATATTTTTCAAAACTCCTTAACATTTCTTAAAATAAAATCATAATTCCAAATGTTTAAAAGCATTCCAACCAACGGGATGAATGTCCAGAAAGATATTTTAACCCATTAAAAAAAAAAACTAAAATGATAATGTATAAAATAATCTTTCATGAAGTATTATCTATTTTATAGCATCATATTCTAAAGCTAAGGCATTTGATATTTAAAATGATGCATGCACACATCAATTCTGTATAAAGTTATGATTTAGTCATGATCATTTCCTAAAGGGTACATATTTACTTTTTAGAATTTGACACTGAAAAGATCTATGAATGCTCTTCAATAATTATGTCATCTTCCACTTGTGTTTTTTGTAGCATGCAACTTTATTTTGAAACCTTAAATTATACTTTGGTTAAGATCCTGGAAGAAAGTATGCTAGTAAAAGCACTTATTTTCTCAACTACTGCAGCTTTTCAAGATTCACAAACCTCCTATGCTCTACCCTAGGAAAGCAGTACTTTTTTAAAAAAAATTATACATTCTGAAAAAGTGATATAGTATGGATGGATGTCAAACATCACTCAATCTTAACTAGCACTGAATACAAAGCCCTGCAAATAGAAAGATAAGTTATTACCAAAATGAAAGTAATTAATAGTTATTAATTGGGTTTTGTTTTAAACAACATATGATGGAGGAACAGGCTTAAACACAGTTGCATGCCTCTGTGTTCTGCTGGGCAGCAGCAATGGGGGAAAGCCATCCTTGCTCTTTTAGTGATTAGAATTACTTCCAGGTTGGGTCCAAGCTTAAACCACATTCCCATTTTGCAGAAACATGGACAACATAGTGACACTTCCTAGGAAAAGCCCTCACAGCTCTCTGCTGTCAATGTTTCCTGGTTTCATTATTTCACTTCAGGAATCATGTGTGCTACAAGATGTACCCTAGAGTGTATTACACTGGCACCAAGTCATCAAGACAAAGGGGTGAAGTTTGGCATGCTAGATTTACGTTAAAACCTATGATGCATTCCAGAGAAAGGCGTACCTCAATAAGGATCAACATTTAAACAGTTAATATTCAGCAGACTTGCAATCTGGTAGATCATAAAAAATGAACTCCCAAAGTTAGTCAGGTTGCTAAAATCATATGTTCTCACTTAAAGATGTCAGTAGCTTACTAGATGTTTGATTTGTATACACTTTCATCTATAAATTAAATGGATTTATTAATGAAGAATGCAGCTTTTGTAAAACACCATTTGATAGAGTATTATTTGTAGATAATGTTTATTTAGGAGTCAAAAAACACAAGTCAGGGATTTTAGAATCACCCCATGTATCCCACCACTATGCTATGATTTTAATAGGTATATTCACAATGGCTCAGTTATTGAATGGCTCAGAACAGAAAATTTTACACTCCATCTTGCTAGGGTTATTACGAAGACTAATTATTTAGTGTTTGTACAGGACTTGCCATTTATATGTGCATTACATCTGCAAAGAAGTATTACTATTAGTCACTATGTGAGGAATTGCCAAATTTCTCAGCTGCCAGTGCAAATGGAAAGGAGGACAAAGAATGCCATTGATGAGGGTTTCTAAGTGCCAGAGCAAAAGTCATATTCAGGAGTAGCCTGGCAGGGTTAAAAAAACACAGATACAATGAGACTATCTGAGGTATGGGACCCTGATTAGGGCAGGAGAGACGTGTTCTTTCTTTTATAACATCCAACTTTCTATTTAGCGCCCTGCTAAATAGAAATATATATATATATATATTCCTTGATCAAAGGAATATACTTATCTATTTATTGTCTGGCTTTTTGTATTCAAATGTCAGCTCCATGAGAACGAGAAGTTTGTTTTTGTCACTCTATGTATCCAGTGCCTAGAATAATGCCCAAGACATAGTGGGCATTCAGAACATAAATATTTACAATACACCTTCTGAATGCTGGGTATTATATCTGAAATAGCGCTAACATCAGCTCAAGTCCTACGTTCATGGTGTGCAAGGTATGGGGAGGAGACAGATAATAGTCAAATAAACACATGCATAGATACACAGCTACAATCGTGATACATGACATGAAGGAAAGGACAGGATTGCTGTGTGAGAAACTAATGAAGGACATGATTTAAATAACAGTTCAACTAAATCCTGAAAAATGAATAGAACTTATCCTATGGAAGTGTATTGCAGGCATAGGAAATAATCCAGGTTGAAGAAAAAAACTTTAAGACAGGCTCTGGTTAGTGGGACAGGTTGACACTGGTGCACCATGAGATTGTCAGGGGAAGGAGAGGCCAGATCTGCTGCGCACAGCGGTCATGATAAAGGGTCAGCTTGTATTTTAATTCCCATGAGAAGCCACTTCTGTGGTTTTTAAGCAGAGCTGGAATTATCCTATTTAAATATTCATTTTAGTGCCTCTGTGAATGAAATGAAGAGGGAAATAAGAACTGAAGTGGAGAGACCAATTAGAAGGCTATTGTAGTAATTAAGGGGAAAAATGATGATTATTTTTATACTATTATAATGACACTGGATTTGGTACAAAAGGGAAAGGAGAGGTATACACTGGGGGTAAAAATCAAAACAATTTCTTGAGGGGTTGAAGCTGAAAGAGAGAAAGATGTCAACAGTGATACCCCAGGTTTCTGATTTGAAGAACTGAACGTGCCATTTTTAAGGGATAAGAGGACAGAGAGATAATATACAGACAAATCCTCCCATGAGGAGAATAGAAAAATAAGAAACCCATATCATCAAATTATGTGTACATATGTAAAAGTTGATAATTTGGGAGGAGAAGAATAATATGAAAATTGTTTTATTGATTAAAAATGCTATGGTTTCAAATTCTGCCCCTTAGTATTTAACACAGGACTCACATTTACCTGTTTAGACCTTTATGCTACTACACTCCAAATCTCAACTGCTCACTCATATCTCTTGATTAATTATATTGTAACTATTAGGATGACAAAGTTTAATTTTGTTTGATGCATATCATTTTTAACTGACTGAAAATCTGACACAAAACTAACTGATTTTGATTATATAGGTATATATACAAATATGTGATTATACCTGTCTGTATATGTGTGATGTATATGATATATATATGATTACTAATAACTGAAATATTGTTTTGATATCCATACGTTGCAGCAAATTAATAAAAACTCACTTAGTCATTTTGTTCAGAGAATAAGACAACTCAAAACATTAGGGCATTTTTCCGGACTGCCATCAATTAAGCTTAATTTACTATTTATGTATAAGAGAATCAATAGCATAATAAATGTTTTTACATAATTAGAATAGTCAGAAAATTCACATTTGTCAGAAGTTTCCAAAATCTCTAAAGCATAGTAAAATTCCCTGGGAAAATGCTGCATCATGAAACTATTGAGGATTTATTTGTGATTCACTCATTTGTTCATTCATTCAATAAAAGTACTATTGTACTAGGAGGTGGTGGATAATAAGATAAACAAGACATAGTTGATCTATGCTTTCAAGGCACTTATTTGGGTTTCTTCTTTCTTTCTTTCTTTTTTTCTCTTTTGTCACAGAATGCCTTGTTCAACTGAAACTTTAGACAAAGGTTTAACATGCAAAATAGATCAAGGGGATAATGTTGACTCCTCCAACTGGGTCTGCCCTGCAGGGGAATTCAGGTCTAGCCGTAAACTGACATATGGGAGGGTACATAAATTTCCCCAGCTCCTATAGCTATATTGTATGTAGCTAGTTAAGTGATAACCCTGGATTCAGGTTTGGACCTGGATTCAGTGGGATACCAGAGCCTACATTTTTAGCACTAAACCCTAGTGGCTTTTTAGGAGATAGATAGATATTCAGACCTGAGTTTGTCTCCTTGGCAGTTTATAAGAGAACTCCACTTCTGTGCCATTTCAAAATGCATCCAGCTTTCACTGTCATTTCGAACTGAAATGTGGAGTCGTCATTCCTTGCCTCTAAAATAATGCGTAAAATAGGCCTGTATTACTACAGCTTCTAAAACCATAAACGTATACAATCTAAGTGCAACCTCCCCCACTTCCACCGCCACCCCCAATTGCAAATGAGGACCTGAAGTCAGGTGCTAAATAAAACGATTCAAGGTTGTACAAATGAGGACCTGAAGTCAGGCGCTAAAAGGATTCAAGGTTGTACCAATGAGGACCTGAAGTCAGGCGCTAAAAGGATTCAAGGTTGTACAAACGAGGACCTGAAGTCAGGCGCTAAATAAAAAGATTCAAGGTTGTACAAACGAGGACCTGAAGTCAGGCACTAAATAAAAGGATTCAAGGTTGTACAAATGACGACCTGCAGTCGGGCGCTAAAAGGATTCAAGGTTGTACAAATGAGGACCTGAAGTCAGGCGCTAAATAAATGGATTCAAGGTTGTACGAATGAGGACCTGAAGTCAGGCGCTAAATAGAAGGATTCAAGGTTGTACAAATGAGGACCTGAAGTCAGGCGCTAAAAGGATTCAAGCTTGTACAAATGAGGACCTGAAGTCAGGCGCTAAATAAATGGATTCAAGGTTGTACAAATGACTGACTGGACACAGTAGGACTGATCTTGAAACAACTATTTTTCATACTTTGTTTTCATAGGCATTTTTTGAAGTGCCTGAGAAAGATTAGAATGTTTTCTAATTAAAATATTTACTGGGAAACAAAGGTGGTTGTTAAAAAACAGAAACAAAGCCCCAGGTGTTTCTTTACCTTCTCAAGCTCCATGCCAGCAGCTAAACAGGAGAAGGCCTAAAAGCAGTTTTCAGATTTTATGGGGGTCTAATGGCAACAGTCTCAAGGGAGAAAAATCCTCACAGTTTAAAATGATCTCGTTAAAACCTCTCCAGTAATCGGGAAGAGCCCGAGAAAATAGCTATTGGATTTAAAAACAAAAACAAAACCGAAAAAAAACCCAACCAAACTATTCTCCCTAATGTATCTTAGTGCAGCATAATTAATATTGCCCATTATAAACATCTCCCCCTAACCCCCAATGAAAGGAATATTTAAGTGACAGGAAGAAACTAAGTCTAAATAGCACACACACACACACACACACACACACACACACACACACACACACACAGACATATCAACTAAACAAAGGAGTCTTTAATTGGTGACAATCTGCCCTAAATCACTGTTACTATTCCCCAACATAATAAGTTTCAGATCTGTTAATACCTCGTATCTTCCCCTATCACTGGGCTGTCCGGGGCTTCAGAATAATAATGCCAAGTACCTAACAGAGTTTTCAATCTCCAAGGAATATAACAAACATGCAATTGTGTAGCTGTGTGAGCTGCCTTTTCCTGACAAACTACACAGCCCTTGGGAGAGTTCACTCAGCCCTCAACTCTTTGGCAGACAAAGTTTAAGACCTCTTTTTGCTGATAGCTGGAGTCATGCTAACAAGCCTTGCCTTAAGGTACTAGGGATTAAACTGGTAGAAAAGCAAATCATTTTGTAATTCTTATTAACCATTGCTATCTTTACCAATAACCCTCAGCGTTTTACATAATATAAAATGTGTGCCTCCTAAGGAAGTATCAGATGAAAAAGAAACAAATACTGAACGTGATAAAACAATGCAATAAAAATAATTATTGCTCTATCAATATAAAAACCTAAGGGGAATCCACAAGCAAAGACATTTTCAGGTACCTCAGGTTTAGAAATGATATATATAGGGAGAGTGAGAATCTGGAAAATGTAAAACAACCATACTCCATACACCCTTGAAATGTACAGGTATTTTGGTTTGAAGACCACTTGCTCTACAATGGCTAAGCCCTCACACCCACTAATCTAGTCACCAGCATTAAAGAAGTTAGCAACTCATCTCTATTACAATGGGACCTAAAGCATGTACAGAACCTCATGAATACACATGAATTATCTTCCTTGAACAAAATTTGGTTAAATTTCATAAACTTAAGCTGATGCTAACATGGTTTATATGCTTAATTGTAGAATTTGAAGTTAAACAATCCAAACCAAACGTAATTATTATGTTCACTGGGTTGAGTAAATTATCTATGACCCAATAGATCAAGGTACAATTTTAAATGATCAGTAGTCAAAATGGGAATCAAATAAGCAAAAACCTGGTCTCATGGGTGAAGAGGGCCAAATGCTCCTCTGGAGATTTTAAGACCTCTGCTTATAATGAGGAACAAATGGCTCTTGGGACCAGGTTAGCTGATCAGTTCTTTAAAATACGCTACAACCAACTTAAAGAACTATAAAACCATTAGCTACTTTTAAGGAGCTCAAATAAATACAAAGAAACCTCTCAGTTTCTCTGCAATGCTGGCAAGCTTGGGATTACTTTTCTTCTTTAACAGACCCCAGTTGGAACAGCAACACTTCTTGTAAATTAAACAAATGTATAAGGTTTTTTTTTCCACAAGGAGAAGCTGTAACTTCTGCTTTTCTATTTTAAAATCTTTTTTATTTTCTAAGTGCTAAAAGTTGTTACTATTTTTTTAACCAAGTAGTTTATAGCTAGTCAATAAAATCTCTGATGATCATAAAACTTTTGTCTGTTTTCTAAATATTTGCTAGGCTCCCTGACATATATGTAATACAAGTTCTCTCTCAATCATCAGCACTTCTTTAACTAAGAGTTACAATAAAAACTAAACAAAGAATGACAACTTTGGCTACCAATTTTAATCATGTATCCCTTATCAACTACTGGAAGGATATACAAAAACTGATTATTAATAGTGTATAACCTTCTAAGTTGAAATTTATAATAATCCAATTGACAAAATAAGGCACAATTGCTGACATAATAATTTTAAATACTCATAAAACTTTGATGCCTAAAATCAATATTATAAATTTTTATGGACAAAAATCAACATTTTTTCACACTGTAAAATCAAGATTTTTAAAGTGAACTTAATGCTAAGTTAATTTGGTGTTCCTATCCTTAGTCATATATATTCAGTCTCAAAGAGCTCAATTTCATTAAAAATCTACACAGCTGAAATTCACATTTATTTTCAAAACAGGAATATTTTCTTTATCAACAATGATGCAAGAGTACCTTATCCTGATAAATTATAAATTTTTCTAGCTCTAAATATGCTTTCTTGACTCTTTTAACAGATATCTTAGGCTAGTATATAAAAGGTCCACTTTAAATACATGATTATTTTTAACTGACAATGACCTATAATTTAATAGAGATGAAGTTCAGAACTTGCAGACATCATAGAGGAATCACAAGGTCTTCATGAGCAAAAAGCTAAGTCAAGTAAAGGATTATTTACTAGTTTAAAAAAAGCATGGCAGCTCGGTGCTTTGTGACCACCTAGAGGGGAGGGATAGGGAGGGTGGGAGGGAGGGAGACGCAAGAGGGAAGAGATATGGGGATATATGTATATGTATAACTGATTTACTTTGTTATAAAGCAGAAACTAACACACCATTGTAAAGCAATTATACTCCAATAAAAATGTTAAAAAAAAAAAAAAGCATGGCAAACGTCAAGTAGCCCTTTGACCTAAATACCAAAAGGCAGGAAAATAATGAAATTTAAAACACATTGTTAAATGGGAAGGAAATCTAAAAAAGAGTGGATATATGTATACGTATGACTGATTCACTTTGCTGTACAGCAAGAAACTAACACAACATTGTAATGCAACTATACTCCAATAAAAATTAATAAAAAAATAAATAAACTTTAAAAAATCACATTGTTCCTACTCTCAATAATATTTTTACTTGCTATTTTATTTGGTTAAACATTTTCAAATTCACTGTTTAAAAAGAGAAGTTTATGTGAACATATAATAATCTGTGATATATATCATTAAATGTTCCAATGTCACTAAACAAATGATGTGCTAAATTAAATTAAATTAATTTTTTCTTTTGTGTTCTCAAGGGCAGAACTAGAGAGAAAAGTCTTTGCTTGAGTTATGCATACCAATTTCTTCTTTAACTTCAAAAAAAATAAAGGTCATGACCAACATTTCATATAAGGAAAAATCAGCTAGGTTTAACATTTCTGATGGAAAGTATAACATTTTAAGAATTACTAACTTTATTGTCTTTACTAATCAAACTATTAACATTTAAATAATAAAAATCACACTATTCCTCTTTGCTTAGACACAAAAGAATCAAAGAAAGGCATTTCAAAGCATCATAACCAGAAAAGAAAAAACACAACCAGTAATTATACAGTGTTCCAGAATTTGAGGGAATCATAGACATATTGAAAAAGGTAATTAAATACAGAAAAAGATGAAATAAGCATGCTGCAATATGATAAGTGACACAAGAGACATGATTTTACTCCCAAATACTGTAAATAACTGACAGCTACTACAACCATAATTAATTGATCTAAGTAACACTTGAAATAAACATATTACCACATTTCTAACAAGGATAAGAGCTGGCTCAAAGTCAAGATTGGCAATTAAAATAGCCTAACTGCATTACATGGTCACATAAATTCAGTGTTGGTAGCAAAATAACAAATAAAAGTAAAAACATCAAAAAAAACAAGTAAACAAATTTCTTGCAGGTTTTTGATTTTGTACCCTAGTGGCTAGAAAATGAACTACTGAAAACATTTAGAGCAAGCACCTTCTGTATTTTGAAGCTGTTTGTAATATTTTAATCCATGAACAGTCCTCCAATTTAAATGACTTAATATAAGTGATAGTTTATCATCTTTACCATAAAAAAGAAATTTATACCTTAATCTTCCAGGTTATCATCAAGTTAGGGAGTTTGGGATTGACATGTGCAAAACTGAAATATTTTTTGAAGCAACTCTAACTTTTAGCCATGTATTCACCATGAAGTGTGATAATACAAGCCTACAAACAGACTTTACAAAATAATGCTACCTGCTCTTCATCTTCCAACTCCACCTAACTGATTGCCTACTTTTTGTTTATTCATTTTTTATTTTATTTCAGTCAACAAACATTTGAGTTTCTACTACTGGGAGCCTTTGAAAAACTGTCTCCATCTATGATGCTGCCAATGTTGAAACCCTCTGTTGGACTTGACTCCAGGGGAACTCCTCAGCCAACCCTCCCTTCCCACTTCCTTCTTCAGCTCCTACTGCATTTCATACTGCTACCCCATTTCCCACTTCCTAACTTAGGCCTCAAAGACTGGAAGTCTGCACATAAAGGAATTTGAAACCAACATAGACAGTGTGAGTAGTTTAATCAGTTAAGGTTAGTATATGAAGTAAAAGTTTTATAGGGTGGAGGTGTAAGAGATAATTATGCACTAAAAGATTTAATTTTAGTCAGAAGCTACAAATAAATAGAAGTTGAATGTGGATTTTCTTTTTTTTTTCCCTCTGTGGAATTCTTTAATTTTTTTATTGACTATATTGACATATAACATTGTGTAAATTTAAGGTGTACAACATGCTACTTTGATACATTTAATATATTGTAATATGACTGCCAAGGTAGCCATATTTCACATTACATAATTATAGTACAACATTGTTGTCTCTATTCATTATACTGTGCATTACATCAATATGGCTTATTTACTGCTCATTGCAAGTTTGTACCATTAAACAACATCAATTTTATCCCCTACCCCCCAACCCCTGGTAACCAGAATCTTACTCTGTTTATTATGAATTGGACTTTTTTAGATTTTACATATAAGTGATATCACACAGTACTTGTCTTTTTCTGTCTGACTTGTCTCACTTAGCATGATATGCTCAAGATCCAACGATGTTGCTGGAAATGGATGTGGATTTTCAATAGATAACTCTGCTTCATCTTAAATGCAAAGGAAAAATTCTAATAGATTTTCAACTGAATTCAACAGAAGGATTTAGTGAAATGTTTTTTTAAATTTTTTTAACATCTTTATTGGGGTATAATTGCTTTACAATGGTGTGTTAGTTTCTGCTTTATAACAAAGTGAATCAGTTATACATATACGTATGTTCTCATATCTCTTCCCTCTTGCGTCTCCCTCCCTCCCACCCTCCCTATCCCACCCCTCCAGGCGGTCACAAAGCACCCAGCTGATCTCCCTGTGCTATGCGGCTGCTTCCCACTAGCTATCTACCTTATGTTTGGTAGTGTATATATGTCCATGCCTCTGTCTCGCTTTGTCACAGCTTTCCCTTCCCCCCGCATATCCTCAAGTCCGTTCTCCAGTAGGTCTGTGTCTTTATTTGTGTCTTACCCCTAGGTTCTTCATGACATTTTTTTTTCTTAAATTCCATATATATGTGTTAGCATACGGTATTTGTCTCTCTCTTTCTGACTTACTTCACTCTGTATGACAGACTCTAGGTCTATCCACCTCATTACAAATAGCTCAATTTCGTTTCTTTTTATGGCTGAGTAATAGTCCATTGTATATATGTGCCACATCTTCTTTATCCATTCATCTGTTGATGGGCACTTAGGTTGTTTCCATCTCTGGGCTATTGTAAATCGAGCTTCAATGAACATTTTGGTACATGACTCTTTTTGAATTATGGTTTTCTCAGGGTATATGCCCAGTAGTGGGATTGCTGGGTCATATGGTAGTTCTATTTGTAGTTTTTTAAGGAACCTCCATACTGTTCTCCATAGTGGCTGTACCAATTCACATTCCCACCAGCAGTGCAGGAGTGTTCCCTTTTCTCCACACCCTCTCCAGCATTTATTGTTTCTAGATTTTTTGATGATGGCCATTCTGACTCGTGTGAGATGTTATCTCATTGTAGTTTTGATTTGCATTTCCCTAATAGTGAAATGTTTTAAAGTTTTATACTTTGGAGGCAGGAGAGAGATAAAGGATAAGCAGCCCACTCTATACTCTGTGATCTTATTTCATATGTTTATTGTTTTGAATTATAGAATGTTTTAATTAAAAGGAACTTAGTGATCTTTTTAGCCCACGTCTGCTGCATTTTACAGATGGGAAAACTGAGTTCAGCAAGGTTTAATGCTATTACAACCCAAAGAGATTAAGAAAGCCCATTGACTTCCAATTAGACTATCATTATCTACTGACAACTAGAACAGAATCCAAAGATAACAACGAGCTTCTAATTGCAAAAAAAAAATTTTTTTTTTTGAATTTGAGATGGAATTTAGAGTATTTCTGAAGCAGCTTTAACTGGGGCTTTAATTGAAAGTCCTTGTCAGTCACAGGATTTGCTCAAGGTGGTTCACTGGGGAGGGGTTGCTTATTTTGTAGTTTTCTTGCTAGCTCAGTCCCAGAAACCCAACAATAAAGAGAGAATTATATTAATATACTAAGTAATATCACTGTAATAAGCATTAACCACATGAAGAAATTAACTAGACCCATTCCTGTAACAACCATTTAAAAATTTGGTACTATATCTGATAGTTTACTTTCAGTTTTGAAAATCTTCAAGCTTAGGAATTTCATTCTTAGGCTCATGAATTTAGGTTGAAGACAATGTCATCATAATCTCCACCTGTCACAGAGATATAAGGCCTATACTGATAAAATAAATGGTTCATTCTGTCATCATGACAGCTATAAAAAGTGACAGCTCTCCTAAGACTGCATACTTACTTTAGTTTAATAGGAAACTGTATGAAAAACAATTTGAGGGTTTGAGTGGGGTTTTTTTAAGTAAAAGACAATATATCAGGAAAGTATGGTTGTAATTTGATTCCAATCTTAACACCTCATCATGGAATCAATGTATATTTTGGATTTTTTTTCAAATGCGTATTAAGGTACTGCATGATTAAAGAGGAACACCTCCCCATTAATTTTTTTTTTTTTTTTTTTTTTTTTTGCGGTTCGCGGGCCTCTCACTGCTGTGGCCTCTCCCGTTGCGGAGCACAGGCTCCGGACGCGCAGGCTCAGCGGCCATAGCTCACAGGCCCAGCTGCTCTGCGGCATGTGGGATCTTCCTGGACCGGGGCATGAACCCATGTCCCCTGCATCGGCAGGTGGACTCTCAACCACTGTGCCACCAGGGAAGCCCCCCCATTAATTTTTATAATAATTTCAGCTCTTCCTTCAAGTTCTGTATATGTAGATATGATGGGATATTGTTGTTGCCTACCCGAAATCTTTCAGGGAAGGCAAATAGCTCGTTCATTTGGAACTGGGTCCAATCTAGCATTTTGATTATATGTGGAAGAGAGGACTGATCTTAAAAAGTTTGCTTGTATGTCAAACTTTACAGGGGGAATAAAAGTGATTATTTTAAAAATCATTTAAAATTTAGAAACATTAAATTTATTATGAAGATAAGTTTGATAAAAAGTACTTATAATTCTATATCTATACAGCAATCTCAGTGGTTTTACTAAGAAAATTACCTTAAACTACAAAAATACATATTTTTTAACTTAAAAAAGCTACTTCATAATCTTTTTACTAAGGGAAAGAGTAGAAGAAAAACTGTCTTAAAGAGTCTTATAAAGGGAAAGAGAAAATAAAGTATATTTTTAGATTATTCTAGTAATCATTACTATCTAACAGAGTATAACACTAATAAGGTGGTCTTTGGAAATGCCGTATAGTGTAAGATACATATAAGAGCAAGCCAAAGATTTCCAGTCTCATTTTATCATGTACTTTAATAGAGGGCAAAGCTAGTTAAACAGATGGCACTCAGGATTTCTCAATGAATTCAGCATCTGTGTGTACATGTTGCATAAATGCCAATTAAAATGTGTCCAAGTAAATTTACATCCCTTGCTGATAGAAAGTAAGCCAATCTTGCTGGCTCAAGATCAAGGTTAAACTTAATCATCTGCTGAACTTGCAGCAAGTTGCTCTCAAATTGTACAGAAATTCCGAGTGAAAAAATAAAAACAGAACTCCTGTTGATTTGTATTTATTTACATTCATAACTCATTTCCAAAGCCTTGGGCTAGAGCTCAAAGGGAAAAAAAGTTACTATTTGTATGACTTGGCCAACTGCACTTTTAACTGTATTTCTAACAAATACCTCTTTGATTAAAATGCCTGCCTGAATAAATTTTCCTAACCTCCTCCTTGCAACTTCCTAGTTGAGATCATTTTGTTGAAAAATTATCCTTTCAAAATGATCTTGAACAAAGGAAAAAGGCATGTAGCAGTCGGAATATCATTTATATAGGAAAGAACAGAATCTGCTTCAGAGTGACAGGCAGCCATGAAATTATTTGAAACAATTCCTCCTAGAGGAATATACAAATGGCTTCACCTGACATCTCTTTGGCTCGATATTTTTCTGCAGCACCTGCTCACCTCCAGTTCACATGTACCTCCCTAAAGCTTTTTTAGGCTGCGTTAGCCTTGCTCTTTTTGAATTTCAAACTTTCAATACCCACATTACTCATTCTAAAGAGAAATTTTGGACTTGCTATTAAAAATAGGCACCTCATTATAAGGGACTATTACACAGACATTAAATATAATGTTCTTTTTAAAATAAAGTAATAAAATGCTCAAGATAAAATGTTAATTGAAAAAAGAAAGCATATAAAAATAGGTATGACTCAGTTTCCGAAAGTACGCTCTATAAAACACTAGTTCAAAGTGATCCTAATATGTATTTGCTTTAAAAAGTAAGATATTTATGTTTGGAAAATGTTATATTATAGCCAACGTTTGGAAAATTACAACATTCATTAGCATATTAAAAGTACTGTGAAGTCCTACAATAAAAAGAAACTCATTTAACTTTGTTGCCCTAGTATTTTCCAAACACATTTGACCATGCCAACTTTACTTCGTTTAGTTTTATAAATTACTTGAGGAACATCAATGCCCTCTTTCTAAAATAAAATCCTTAGTAATATACTTTGGGAATGGACAATATAAAATATGTTTCTAGTTTTGCAAAAAACATAAATATATATGCGTATATGTAGAAAGCAGAATCATAAAGAGAAGATAAACTATTAAGAGTAGTCACTTCTGAGTCATGAGATTATGATTTTTTAATCTTTGCCTTTGTACATTTGTGTCTGATTTTTCTAATATAGTGAACCTATGTTGTTTTTATAAGAGAGAAAAGCATACATTGTACTAAGTGCATCTTATTTCATATACTGCATAAGTATACATGATATCGTTTCTCATCCCCCTACTACAAATAGCTAAAAATCTGGCATTTTGTATGTGGAAGCCTTTGAATTAAGAACTGAATCTCATTAGATCCTCACAAAGGCTGATGAAAAGTTTTCACTATTTTACCAATGAAGAAACTGATATTTTGCTTGCTATATGGGGTAATCAGGATCCCATCCTAGGTCAGTCTTGTGTCAAATCCCATACTTTTAAAACACTAAACTCTGTTAAAATCTTGAGGACAAGAATTAGGCTTCATATTAGATATTCCCAAAGTATATCAAAAATAGTACCATATGATAATAACCAAATAAAACTAATACTTAACACATTCAATATTAGGTGGAAGGTGTGTGTGTGTGTGTGTGTGTGTGTGTGTGTGTGTGTGTGCATGTCCTAAATACTAACACTTAATGAGTATTTTATGCTGTGCTAGGAACTGGGCTAAAATTTTGTTATACATTAATTTCATTAATTCCCACCAGAACCATATGAGTTTAATACTATTATTATCACAACTTATTGGTGATAAAACTAAGAGGTATAGACGTACAAAAACCAGGATACACACCGTATCAGTTTAATTCTAAAATCAGGGTTCTTACTCACTAAATCAGTGTAACACCACAGGAGGGTTGCTTTGCTATCCCAATATGCACTTTTTAAATTGTGTTCTTTTTTTTTGGGGGGGGGGGAAGCTTAGAAGGCAAATTTAGTTCAAATTGCTTACATCAGTATATAGATGTTTATTCATTCTACTCATTTTTTTTTTCTTAAAATGATGAAATTAAACTGTTATCCCAGAGGGAAGAAAAAACCCGTATCATAAATATACTTAGATTTTGATAAATATCTAAACATCTCTTTAAAAAAATATGGTTCAAAATAAAATGATAAGGGCTTCCCTGGTGGCACAGTGGTTGAGAATCTGCCTGACAATGCAGGGGACACGGGTTCGAGCCCTGGTCTGGGAGGATCCCACATGCCACGGAGCAACTAGGCCCGTGAGCCACAACTACTGAGCCTGCGCGTCTGGAGCCTGTGCTCCGCAACAAGAGAGGTCGCGACAGTGAGAGGCCTGCACACCGCGATGAAGAGTGGCACCCGCTTGCCACAACTAGAGAAAGCCCTCGCACAGAAACGAAGACCCAACACAGCAAAAAAATTAAATTAATAAACTCCTACCCCCAACATCTTAAAAAAAAGTTCTCATCAGAAGAAAAAAAAATTTTTTTAATAAAATAAAATAAAATGGTAAAAAAGTATTTTATGTAGCTGTATTCTATGATTTTCTGACTTACAGATTTGGACAGGAAAGAAAAAAATTCATGATGGTGGGTTTACACCACACTCAGCATGGTGTATTAGATAATCCCCAAGCATCCTTTTCATTAGTTATGTCTTCTCCCTCTACTTAACCTTAGGAAACGTGTATCTGACACAATGGGTGCACAAAAATGTTGGTTGCTATCTTTAATACACACGACAGACAGAACACACTATCCCCGAATGGCACATTGAATATTTTAAGATGAAGGAATCTGAGAAATGGCAGGTAGAATAAGGACCCTCTGACCTCCCTCTGCTCCACTGAAGCATAAGACCCTTATGTGAGAGGTGCATCTTATACCTGGAAGAAACGAGAATCCTTACTGCTGAAGATCGAGGGCCATTGAGAGGGACCTGAACTAACAGACCTTGCTTATTTCCATCCACTTTACTATCCTTAGCTCACACCTATTTTTCCTATCATGTTTTTCATGACTTTCTACTCTTCATCAGACCTAGTATAAAAATGCTCGGGTTAGGGCTTCCCTGGTGGCGCAGTGGTTGAGAGTCCGCCTGCCGGTGCAGGGGACGCGGATTTGTGCTCCGGGCCGGGAGGATCCCACATGCCGCGGAGAGTCTGGGCTCGTGAGCCGTGGCCGCTGGGCCTGCGCGTCCGGAGCCTGTGCTCCGCAGCGGGAGAGGCCGCAGCAGTGAGAGGCCCGCGTACCGCAAAAAAAAAAAAAAACAAAAAAAACCACCTCAGGTTTAACTGCTTCTTTAGGTTTTCATTTCCTTATGAAGACTCCTGTGACATGTAAAATATATAAAATAAACGTGTATGCTTTTCTCCTATTAATCGGTCTTTTGTCGGTCCAATTTACAGGGCACCAGCCAGAGAACATAGGAGGGTAGTAGCAAAAACAATTTTTCCTCCCCTACACATCTTATTAGTTTTATGACTGAACTGCTTTAATATTAAGTTTAATTTCCATCTTGGTATCTTCACTAAGCTTCAATGTCTTGTTTGTCTCTGCATAGCTGGGGTCTGGCACTGTTTCTTTTTATAACAAGGACCTAAACACATATTTTTTTGAATGAACAAAATAATCCCATTTAATCCCTAAAACAATCAAGGGAGGTGTGCTCATTTTTTTTACTCATTTTCTAAGTTAAGAATTTTGCCCAAGGAATTGTAGCTAGTATGTGACCAGGCCTAACCTTAGGTGTGTCAAATTCCACAGCCAAGTCCTTTCCATTTATCTGTTCACTATCATTTAGTTCAGCTCTGAAACTGAATTATAAAAACAGCAACAATCAAAAGTAATTACACAATTTAAATATTCCAACCATCTTTAGTATTTTCAAGGGTCACAATGATCCTTTAAGCTAAGCTTAAATAAAAAACTCCTTTAAATGTTTTATGCTTTATTGCAACAAGGATACTTGCTAAAATAATCTTTAATAAAAAATGATAATAAACAATAAGGATTTACTGTATAGCACAGAGAACTACATTAATATCTTGTAATAAACTATAATGGAAAAGAATTTTAAAAGAGTATAGATATATACATACACATACGTATAACTGAATCACTTTGCTGAACCTAACACAATATTGTAAATCAACTATACTTCAATAAAAAATGATAATCTATCACTTGAAAGTATCAGAGGAAGCACACTTTAACTTCTATAACCTGATAAGCATTAGTTTTTATAAAATGAATAAGAAAAGGAATATGCAGTTCAAATTTTGCTCCCTGCTCAATAGAAGTTTATAAACAACAACCACTAATACCAACAGTCTCCAAAGTGTCTCTATATATGCAAAAACATTTACTCTGTATAGGCAAAAACATTCAGAAATGACTTTCTATTCGCCTTGCAAAGTATTAATGACTTGAAAATGTATTCAGTATTTACCCTTTAATAAATTTCTATCAAACATATATTTAGTCACTATCCACTGGTAATTTGAAAATACTCTTCAAAGCAAATCATGAAACTTAAACTTTACTTATAATTTTAATTTACTGGAGTGGATGTTTTCCAATTTTCCTACATTTAGTATTTGACATTTCTGATTTTTATGTATCATACACTTTGAAGAAATCCATTATGTGTACATATTCCTTTATGCAGGATGCCAACTTGTAGCCATCATAACACAAAGCTGATTAACTGGTAAACCATCCAATAAAATTCTATCTTTTGGTCAGCTTAACCTAAAAGAAGTTTTTCCACTAAATTGCACAGATAAACACAAAACTTGGACAATTATATCCCACTAGCTCATGTGAGTAATTGCTAGGGTGGAAAATTGCAGCGAGTATGAAGATACAGATGTTCTTTTTTCAGATGACCAAAATAAGGGGAAAAATGTTCTTTTCCACGCTGAATTCTTTTTATATAATACATTTTGCTCTATTTACACTTTCTATGGAGTAGAAAAAGTATTAAAGTAGAAAGACAAAAATGGCACAATGGAAAAACAAATTGAGCCCAGATTATTATTTTACACACTTTTCTATAAAGACACCTGTTCATATTTCTAAAGTATAAGTAAAATAATTAAAATAAAATGAGACAGGTGAGACTACTAAATCATGTACTACAGGACTGCAGTTACGCTTTTTGAATTAGCACTTCACTCAACATCCAATAATGTAGTCAGTACTCTGTACAAGGAGGCAAAGTTACAGGAAAAGTGGCAACAGTATCTTCCTTTAAATATGTGCAAAGATTGTTCTTCAACTTGCTGAGAACAAAATACAAGCTATTCCAGCTTCACAGCGTTCAGAACTTTTCTAACAAGCTCACCTAGTTTTTGCTGGTGTGCTTTCACGCTACTTCACTATAGTTTAGTCCTCTGGACCCAGTTTTGCCCTGTTGCTTACTGCAAAATTATTGTCTGGGAATCATTTTTGGACTTCTGTTGAAAAGTGTTTTTTTTCTGTTAGCCGCCTTAGATATTGTTTTAACCCATCTCTGCTGAGGTCTGTGCACAGACTGCTCCAACAGCTTTTTCGATGGTTGAGAGCCAGCATCTCATTTCACAGGATTGACAGAGAACACAGCACGTTCCATTTAAGTACAATCTACTCTTCTGAATTTAGGACACACTTATGGAATCAGAATCTTGTCCTATGGTTATATGTTATTACATTGTACTATATTATAGCGTGTTATATATATATTTTTTTAATTGTCTCTTTTCCCCACCTGTCTCATGCCCCAAGAAAGCTTTGGTCCACAGCACATAGAGTAGCATCGAGGACATAGTAGACAATAAGTACTGTACGATGAATGACTGAATGAATGAACCTCATATCCCCCATCAGGCACTCTTCTGTGTGAAGAAATCCTTTAATAGTGTTTCCATGAGGAATTAGCCCTTGGCGGCCCTTAATACGATTCTATAAACAACAAGAAATAAACCTTTGGCTATAACTGGCAAAAAATACACTCACCTGCTGACATTGGTATTTTCCTTTCCAAATTTATTTATATTAAACTAGACTGTATAAATCTGGATAGAACAGTGTTTAAGAGCAGAGACTGTGGAGCCAGACTGCCTGGGTAAGAAACTTGGCTCGGCCGCTTACTTAGCATATGACTTTGGACAAGCTGTTTAAGTGTTTCGTGCTTGAATTTCTTCATATATAAAAGAAGAAGAATGAAATAGATTGATATTAAGATTGATAATAAAAACTATCAGAGAATTGTAAGGATTAAATAAGTTACTATATGTGACACATTAAAATAGTGCCCAACGAACTGAATGATAGCTACAAATACCAGCTAGATATTATGGTAAATATTAATGTGGTTAATATTAATATAATAGTGAATTCTATTTCTAGGATAATTACTATTATTATTAATCCCATTGGGAGACTGGTTAGATTGAACTAGACCCTAACGGGTTGACTGTTTTTTGGAGGACAATAACATTTGTTTATTGATTATGGAAAGTTAAGGACCAAACTCCTGCTAACCCGATTAGAATATAGATAAACTATGTAGTCACCTTCAGCTATTAATTAAAACAGCATCAGTAACATCTTTATACAAAAAACCTCTCCTAACTGATTCTACTAAGAAACATTAACTTCTAATGAAAGGATGGCAAGGTTCAAGAAAAAGCACACAGCAATGTCAAATTGAGACGGATTTTAAAATGTGGGTCAAAAGACACACTAAAATAGAAGAAATGGAAGGCTCATGAAGACATATTTAGGCTGTATCACAATTTTACCCAGTGCATATACACAACAGATGTCATCTGGTACCACATTATTCTTACTACTATTATTATTTAAATGAATAGATATAATTTTAACCAGCATTCTTTATATTTGTTTGTATTTGAAAGTCATGTTATGGTGAAACCAAAAAAGAAATGCACCCATGAAATTAATTGCACATATCTAATCTACTTTAGTGATTATTTCTTTTCAACAGTACTTAATTTAAAAGAAAAGTCAAAATAAAAACTTTTGCTTACTTTCTATAAAAATATTTATTTTCACATGTATCATTGATTTATCATTAACTGAGATTAAATGTCACAGCCATATGTTACAGCAGCATATTAAAATAAGACACAATTTCCGAAATGTAAAATAACTTAGATGCTAGAAAAGAAAAAACAACTATATAAAATAATCCGGGCTCAGTTTGTTTTTCCATTGTGCCATTTTTGTCTTTCTACTTTAATACTTTTTTTACTCCATATGCATGTATGACCACATCTCTCCATTAAATAAAAACATCCCCTCAAACTTCCCTTAATTGCATTTTCATATCTTATTCCTTCCTCCATTGCCAAACATTCTTCAGGTTGAGACACACAGTCTAAGCTTCTTTCGTCCTTATCCTAGTGAAACGCTTCTCAATTTAGAGTTTAAAAATCTTAGTTGTCCTGATTAGAAAGCCTTTTTTCAGGTTTCATCCTACTAGATTGTTTTGCAGAATTTGTTTTTGTTGACCACGGCCTCTTCTTGGTACCCTACTCTCACTCTGGCCTACCACATTCATTTCTGCTGCTTTTCTTTCCTTGTCTCCAGCTGTTTTCCTTCTTGGTCTTTATGAATTTTTCTCCGTATGTTGTCTTTTTAAGGTTCTGTCTTTTTTCTCCTCCTTTTTTGCTAAATACTCTTCCTGACTCAATATTACTCAACCATATAATGTTCTATACTGTCTGTATGTGGGAAGCTTCAGTATCTATAACCCTAGCCCAGATTTTTCTTCCAAGTGCTAAATCAATTATACCACTTTCGTCATACATAACCACTTGGATGCCTCATATGATTGAATCCTAAACACACACGGTCTTCACCAATACCACTTGTCTTAAAAAATAATAACAATTACCACTTTTATTCCTTGAGTATATCCTCTCTCAGTATATGAGTATGCTGAGAAATCCTAGAGTCAACATGGAATCCTTACTCTGTATCAGCTCCATATTCATAGTCAAACTTACCACATTTTTTCCTGCAAACCAGTCATCTTCTCTCCAACTCCAAATTCACATATTAAATCAGATCCTAGCCAGCATGTTTGTCTAGATTAACCGTCTAAGTTTAATTCAATCTAGATGAACCCAAAGCATCTAATACAACCCCAGCTGGCTACACGAAGTCTCTAGAAAAGTAAAGTAATGGATGTAGTTTGAAATAATTTCCTATGTGATTCTAATATCACTACCATTCCTCTCTCCTGTTTTCTCTGGGCTCAGGGTTGAAATCACTCTTCTAATCCCTTTACATGGTTCTTATCCTTGACTTCACACTAGAATCCTCTGCGATAGAAAAATTCAAATGTATGGGTCCCACATCCAGAGATTCAGAAGTAATTGCTCTAGAATACAACCTGCTATTTCCAATACACAGCCAAAGTTGAGACGCTCTCTTCTAAACCAATAATATCTAAAGTAAGTGAGCAATATTCCAGGTCTACATAAAAGAATCCATTGGTATAGGATATTAATAGAAATTCTATTGTTATGTATGTTAAATCTAATCCTTAAATTTTTAATAAAACTTCATATGATGTTTAAAAATGTACATAATACCTTAGCATCGGTATATAGTAGTAAAATAACAAAAAAAAAAAGTAAATACTTTTACCACAACTGTAGTTTACTTGCAAATATTTGTTACTAAGCAGGCATGTAAAAACTGAAAAGTCTGAAATCTTTCCCTATAAATTATGTAGCTCGCCACCTCTCACTGTGCAAATGGGCCTCCTTTCACCCAGCCTCACATCTTCTTGGACCAAGGAATTATTCCACTGTAGTTATCCTTTGGAAACACCAAATATGATCCCTGTCACTCCCTTGTTTTAAAATCTCTATTGACTCCAAGCTGCCTTGTTTAACTCCAAGTAGAAAGTTTAACTAAGTGACCTATTAAAAAATAAGTAAAAATTCTTAATAGGGCTTGCAAGTACCTTCACGGTGTCTCTTCAAGCTCTTTAGCCTCATTTCTACTCTTCCATCCCCATATCCTATGCTGCAATATTTGCTCCATTATCCCAATATACTATGTCCCTGTTCACATTTACTTGACTCAGTCTACAGTGGTAAATTTCCTTCTTTTCTACCTGATATACCTCCATTTAATTTGCAAAGACAAAACAGAGTTCTTCTCTCAAATATTCCAAGATTTCTCTAGACAGCATTAATTAAATGTCTACTGGAGTATTTATCACATTATACTGCAATTATTATCATATATATTGGCTTGTTCCTATTAAATATTGAGATCCTTAAGGACAAAAGTTGACTTATTCATCTTTATACTTTCCCAATATTTGGCATTGAGCTAAGTGTACAATAGTGGCTTAATATATGTCTTATAAACCATTCAGATTTTCAATAAATATTGATTGATTGCACACTATGTGCCAGACACTCATGTAAGCACTATGAAAATAACAATAAAAAAATTAATCTCTGAATAAATAAATGAATACAATGAATTTTAAAAGTGAATATTGTTTGTTACAAGGAAAATCAGAAGAAAAATAGCCATTACTAAAACAAATAAACAAAAGTAGCTCAAATTTACTACGGACCAGGATTTCATCTACACATACAATTAATTGTTTTCTTTCCTTAATAGGACTTCACTATTAATAGCAGCTCTAAACACCTACTGCACAATGATAAATTATGTTCATAATAGTAATCTAAAAGAAATTCAAGATCCTATAATGCTATGTTAATACAAAACTAAATTATGTCTATTTTACTCTGAGGTTCTACTGCATTTGTGATATTCTAACTGCAGGAAAAATTCAGACTTAATAGAATAACAGTACTAGAAGACATAAATTCATTACTATACAGAGGGAAAAACAGATTTACAGAAGTAAAATGTCTCGCCTTAGGTCACACAACTAGTTAATAACGGAACCACCAGTGTACATCACACCTCCAAAGACTGCACTCCTTAGACCATACCAAACTGATTCTCTTTTGGTGAACCAGGATATCTGGCCCTAGATTAAATCATGCTGAATTACACTTCACTGTCCAAGGAACAGAACGTTACTATGAATAAAACATTGCTCCTCATTGTTTAAATGTAGTGAGACTTGAGAAATATAAAACATTACGGCTCTACGAAATACTAAGTGGCTTTGAACTAACTCAGGTTTTTGAGCATCTAAAACAAGAGTGATTGCTAGGGAATGGTGCCTAACCAGAAAAAAAACAAAACAAAACAAAAAACACATTTTAAAGGATAGGTTCATAACTCCTCAAATATGGTAACACCATATAAGCACTATCAGTATAGAACAATCATAACCAAAATATTTATAATTTGTCATATAGAGACAAGAGTTGTAGCTTAGGTTAGCTGAGGTTGAGAGTGAATTCTGGGTCAAACTACCCATTTGCTATTCAATGCCTCAATTTCCTCATCTGTAGAATGGGGATAATAATAGTAATTATTAATTGTTATAACTAAATGAGATTACTCATGTAAAGCCTAAATACCATTGCTGGTACATTCTAAAACACTTAATAATGGTAAGCCACTATTAGTTTTATGATCAAATACATAAGGCGCCAGTATAGACAAATGGTTAGGAGCACAAGCATTAAGTTCAGACAGGCATCTCAAAATTCTAATTCAAAATGTTGAGCTGTGTGGAAACTTACATCAAGCATCTAAGGAAACATAATACACTAAGTATAGAAGTCATGATTACTATGCACTTATGAATTAATAAACGATAATAACAATGCATGAAATTCATCTGGGAAAGTTTAACAATCAAAAGTGAACTGGAAAAAGAAAGGTTGGAGCTTCCCTGGTGGCGCAATGGTTGAAAGTCCGCCTGCCGATGCAGGGGACGTGGGTTCGTGCCCCGGTCCGGGAAGATTCCCACATGCCGCGGAGCGGCTGGGCCCGTGAGCCATGGCCGCTGAGCCTGCGCGTCCGGGGCCTGTGCTCCGCGACGGGAAAGGCCGCAACAGTGAGAGGCCCGCGTACCGCAGGAAAAAAAAAAAAAAAGGTTTAAGTTCTAATGGTCTAAGGAATGAAATGAATATATATTGGATTTGTCCGAAAAATAGTAGCAAAAATATTCTTACGGAATTTGTTTTACATAGGTTACAAACTGTCCTGAATATTAAATCGTCTTCATGCCTTAATTTCTTATAGGATAATTCTAGATGCCATTAGACATTGACAACTATCAGAATTACTTATTCAATAACTTTAAAAAGTTCTTCTTGTCCTTGGGCTTCATTTTCTCGTCTATAATGTGAACATATTCATCTGGGCAGTTACTAAATTTTCTTCCCATTCTATAATACTATAAAATTAATAAGCAGGACCACCATGTACAGTTGTGCAGGTTATTCACTGTACAGGTACACCCAGCAAAGAGGGTGAATGGGTCTGAAATGCAGCTTGAACTTCACTTGCCAAGCTGTGCTCAGGGATGTTACTGCAGGTTTTTGCATAAATTTCAAAGAGATAAATTTTAAGATTATAATCCTATATTAAAGTGTTTGAGGTATATTATAACCACATTACAGTAAATCACTTTTATAGTTCTCATTCTTTTAATCAGTTCAAAAATTAACAAACCCTTCTAAGTCCTTTTCTTTAATTTCCATATTTATTCCCTTTCAATGTAAAAACAGTGCAGCGCAGAGACCTCAACCACATTCAAAGTGGATACACTCTCTCGGTGAGGCTCCAAGCTCTCATCGACTCATTACCTTCCCCAATGAACTTTTACTATCTCACTCCCCTCAAAGTACAATTGTGGGTTGCTTACTTGATTTTTTTTTTTTTTTTTTCGGTACTCGGGCCTCTCACTGTTGTGGCCTCTCCCCTTGCGGAGCACAGGCTCCAGACGCGCAGGCGCAGCGGCCATGGCTCACGGGCCTAGCCGCTCTGCGGCATGTGGGTTCTTCCCGGACCGGGGCACGAACCTGCGTCCCCTGCATCGGCAGGCGGACTCCCAACCACTGAGCCACCAGGTAAGCCCTGATAACCTTTCCTTAACTGTCTTTGCCTTCTCCTTACTCCTACTCCTCATACAGTCCTGTCTTCTGTGCTTCTCAATTAGACAAATCTCACAAATTCTGCCTATGATTCAATTCCTCCTTATTTGAAGATAAATAAGGAAATTCTTTATTCTTTATGAGTACCTTCCTTTTTACAATATTGCTTGAAATTAACCCGATTCCAAGTATTCCAACAATTTCTTATACCTAGTAACTTCCATGTCTGTCCACCTTAGGTTTTCACAGTAGAAATGTAACAGTGTATATTTATTCTCTGTGTACTTGCCTTCATTTAGCTTTGTTTTGCAAATCCTAATGAGTATATAAACGCCCTCTTCTAATAATGGATATTTTATTTAACTTCTTTCTTAGTTTATCAGAGTTCACACAGAGGGCTCTTTGGTTTTCAAAAGTAAATCAGAATCAGTACTTTTTAAAGGCGCCAATGAAAACTGCTAGTTCTCACTATAAAACTCTCAATTTGGGCTTCCCTGGTGGCGCAGTGGTTGAGAGTCCGTCTGCAGATGCAGGGGACACGGGTTCGTGCCCCGTTCCGGAAAGATCCCACATGCCACGGAGCGGCTGGGCCCGTGAGCCATGGCCGCTGAGCCTGCGCGTCCGGAGCCTGTGCTCCGCAACGGGAGATGCCACAACAGTGAGAGGCCCGCGTACCGCAAAAAAACCCAAAAAACAAAAAACAAAAACTCTCAATTCAACAAGGGTATATAAATTAAACAAATGTGAACTACTTTTATTTTGAAAAACACAAAATCAGTAGAAAGAAACAGATAAGAGCACAAGTCCTACGGTCAGACTTCCAGATCTGAAATTGGCTCCGTGACCTACTACTCATTGCTTTTCTCTGCTTTTTTCCTCCTATCCTTGAGATAAAGGAAACTGCTTATCCTTTTCGTTTTTTGAAAAGTAGAGTTAATAGTCGTTTCTATCACATAAGTTTAATATGCATGTAACTTACAAAAGTGACATTATTATGGTCATTATGTAACTAAGCTTAATATGAGCAATAATGATGTTGATTTTTGATAGGAAAAACACATTAATGAGACAGTGTTTTATAAAACAAGTTTCAGTGAATTTCAAGAATTATTTCTTGACACTATTCTTAAAATAATCATAAATTGAGTACTTAGTATGTGGCAAGATGATGCTACATATTTCATATGAGCATTTAGTTTAATTCTCATGGCATCCCCATGATACAGGTATTGTCATTTTACCATTTTACAAAATGCGAGATCTGAGTTCTCAGAGAAGTTAAGCAACTCACCCAAGGTTACACAGTTAATAAGTGCACAAGCCAGAATTTGAGCTTAGAGGTTTGTGTAATTCCAGAGCTGAAACTCCTAAACTAGCAGCCCTCAAACTTTAGCTCACATCAGAATCACCTAAGTGGCTTGATAAAATATAGATTGCTGGCACCCTGGCTCAGGGTTTGTGATTCAGTTAACTCTACTATAGGATCGAGAATCTGATTTCTAATAAGCTCCCAGGTGATATAGAATCTGCTAGCTAAAAAAACAGACTTTGAGAATCACTGGCCTAAATTATTAAACATGCTGATTTGATTGTTTCATTAAGTAACCTATTAAAAAACTAATTAGCAATCCTGTAGGCATAGACCAATATTTCAAGTTCATTATAATATGACAATTTGTCATATTATTATCTTTATATGATTTAGTACTTAAAAATTAACTATAGTAATTGAAATGAAGACAGCAAGTACTTCAATGATTCCTTGGGATAGAACATGGAAAAAGTAATATTTAATACAGTTAAATCCAAGTACCATTTATTTAGTTGAAATAAATCAGAATTTTTTAAATAATCCCATACTGATTTTTGGAAGCAAGATGTTACTGATTTATTAAAGAAAATAAGTTCATCCAGGGTACATAATAACCATAACTGCTTTCACTTCGATGGAGTTTATTTTGTCTGTTGCTTCACATTACTGTTAGTAAAAATCTGATTTAATACAAGCTATCACTTCTGTGTGGTTTTTGTGTACTAATATTTATGTATACTGATTTCGGAAAAAGTTAAAAAAGTAGAATTCAAAAGTTACCCATAGGACCTGGAACATTCAGTGCTGCCAAATAAAATAATGAGATCTCTGACATTCAAATTCAGCTCTCCACTTTGAGTCCAATTATATTGCTTGTTTTCTAAAAGGCATTTACCACATTCATGTCTTCTGAAAACAGTTCTATCACAGGTACAATTTGAAATAATTCCAAATTATCTAATTGTTTACCATTTCTTGATGTGTTATTGTTTTGTTTAAAAAAACAAGTAATTGAAGTTTTAGTGCATTTGGTTCTATGATTACAAAATGTTAGGGCTTCTCATTCACACTGGCAAAACCAACACAGCTAAAACTAAATCCTAAATTTATAAGATGTTAAAAATTAATTAAGGAATTAGAAAAAGATATGTCTAAGTTACTCTACAATTTCACCATTCTATAAATATATTCCAGTGAGAATTAGACAAGATTTCACATTATGAAATTTTAATAATGCCACAACTAGGTATAATATTCAGGAGAATAGGTAAATGTCTCTACCACTTAGGGGAAAAGAATTATGAATGGACTAATTTCACTAACCCAGTATGGGCTGAGCCAAGTACTAAGATGTGAAAGATCACTATTGTCATCCAAACTAATAAACCCAGTAATAAATTTAGTAAGCCTGAATGAAGTGCTGAAATTTATTTCTAATAAGTGTTGAGTGATCTTGGCAAATCTAGAGAACTAGACCACACATAGCTAAAATTCAACAAGTCGTCACTGGTTTTGTGTCCCAGGGGACTAGAATGAATTAAGAGCAAGGTTATCACTTAATGATGAAAATAAAGAGAAAAATTAAACCTAAGATATTGATAATAGCATTCTCATTTCAAAAGCATTAATTTAGACTTCACCTCAACTTTGGGCTCAAATTTGCAAATGAAATTAGGGTTCAAGTACAAACTCATCTTTTAATGAATGAGAATAACTGCTTTTCCACGATCTCTCAGCACCTTGGAATACAAAAATAGATTCACTCTTGGTAATGATTTGTGACCGACATTTTGAGCAGCACAGATAGTATTTCACATGCAGATAAAAATAAACCATGCCTTTAAGATATAAATGATAGTTGTCATCGTATGGTATCAAAAATTGCCTACATTTTGTTTTCACTATATCCTTTGGGAAATTATATAAATGATCTGCCTTTTATCTTCCATCTCTTCCACATTCTTCATATCCTTTTGTCTTCAATAAAATCTGGTTAACCTGAGAGAATACTGGGAGGCTGTCACTCACTCAGTTTTTCAGTGCTAGGACGGAGTGCGAGCATTTCGTTTTCAAGCTCACTGAGACTTTTAGTTCATTGATCTCACACTCTCAAGAGCTACCCTCGCCCCCTTCTAGCTCAAGCCATTCGTACATACAGCTAGCTATCCCATCACACCATCACTTTCAGCTACCACCTCTGTTGAATCGGGATTTGGATAATTCAATCCCATATATTCTTCCCCACACCTTCCCCAAGTCTACCAACATCTTGTTGTAGCTCACCATCTACAGATGGCTCATGCAAAATCCCAGCTTTTTTTTTTTTTACCTTTTATAATGAACTTAATCTCCACTTGTAAGCCTTGTCCTCCATTGTCCACAAACAATGTACCCTGATATAAACTGGAGGCTGTTTGAACTCTAAAAGATAAGTTCTCAAATCTCTGACAGCCTTCTTTTCCAGTTTTCTTGCTCTTTTTACACCTGGTGTCAAGACACTAAAACTTATCAAAACATCCAGGTCTTAGATGCCACTCCAACCCCCATCTTTCTTTTCATAGCATCCCTTTCCTAGATTTACAATTTCTCCTACACAGCTTAAAATTCATGGCCCATTGCTTTAAATATTTGTATCAGCAAGGACACTCGGCTCAAAATTGCCAATGCTCCCTACTCTATTGGATTAATCAACAAGGAAAGGGCATTATCTAACCAAATAAAAAGTCCTGAAGTAGGAAGCTCCAGAACTAGTCCATTCTCCAGTCAGCAATGTCCTTATGGATCCAGGTCCCTTCGTCTTTCCAGTCTCCAACATTCACCTCTTGTGTTTGCTTCCGCATTATGGTTGACAGATGGCAGCTATAATTCTAGTTCTCATAAGGCGAAACGATATGAAGAGGTAGTAGGAAAAGGGAAATGCCACCTCAGCCTCTTGAAGTAGTCTCATCAGACTTCTATTCCTATCTCATTGTCAAGGAAGGGGTCAACCATCATTTATGAAACCAATTATTGCTAAGGAAGTGTAGGATAGTACAAAAAAGGATTCATCCTGGAGCTCGTAAGAGGACTGTCCTTCCTTAATTAAGTCTTATGGTGGAGAGATGAACACACCAGTTCAAAACTGAAGCTCTGCCACCGAGAATGAAGGGGAGAAAACTGCCTGATACATAACCAGCAAGGTATGATTCTCTATTTTCTTGCCACTATCCATTTTCCTGTTGTCACTTTTTCTTCCTACAGTCTTTCATTATAGGCACACTATTAAGTGAGGCACAAAATCAGAAGAATCATTATAGTATTAATATTATATTATATTATATTATATTATATATTATATTATATATATTATATTAATATTATAGTATAGTATTACTGGTTGATCCTACCCTGTAGGTTAATATTAGAATACATGCCAATTTGCTGAATTATCTAATATAAAGGGCAGCACGGCATGCCAGAAAGAGTCCTTTGCTTCAAATAAAACAATACAACCAAATCTCCGCCATCGCAATTCAAGCCCTGACTCTGATATTTCTGCCTTGGGAAAGTCAGCAACTTTAAAAACCAATCTTTACAAGTGGATTTATCCTGAATCTAATAAAGTTTAAGCTTTAAGACTCTTCACTGACACAGGCTCCTCCAACACCCCTGATTGCGCATTCTTGTATTGTAAAAAGACTCTGAAATTTTTAAGAGCTTTAGATTCCTAAAAACCTGTATCCGTCTGTGCTGATATGTCAACCTTTTCTACCTGGGTGCTACTGAGCATGTCACCTACCCCTTTATCCATCCATTTCCTTACCCTCAAAATTGGCTTAATATAAGGAGCCCCACCTTGCTTGCAAAACTGTGATGAGAATCAGAGATACAGAAATAGAAGTGCTATGTAGTAATGCTTTGTGTAATTATTATAATCATCGATATACAGTGTTCTCTTGTGGCCGCTATTTTCCAGCAAGAGGCCGCTGTTGCATCTGCTCCTGTAGTTCGTCTCCAGGATATTACAAGAGCTCAGCTCTAAATGAGCTGTACCATCCCTGACTGCTGTCCAGAATACCCATTCAGCTGCAGGTGTTTTCCAGCTATCTACTGTGACGTTACATTGCTTCAGGCTGTGCTACAGGGGACCCTCAAGGGTTTCATCTGCCTGCCATGTGCTCATGTCCCCTCTAGCCCTGGGGAGTTGAGTTTCGCGAAGAATGGTTTCAACTTCTCAGGATTGCATGAGTCCTGGGATCTCATTGTGGGAAACTATGCCCTACCATCTGGTGTGAAGCGTGGTACTAAGAGATGCTGATAGAATTTGTCTTGTAATTGAATGTGGTGATGGTAGGTGTCATTTCCATAAACAAGACTAGACAGCACAATAGCTTCATAGACTTTAATTTTGGTCTGGAATGTGTTTCTTTGTTTTCATCATCCTGTCATTCTTGCAAATGTTATGAGTTTTAAAATATGATTTATTACTTTACCCACTAATGTGCCATTATTAGATAGAGAGCTGCTGAAATAGCAGAATTCGGTAACAAGCAATTTCACAAGCAATTATGCAGTCATGGGTTGAGTGCATCCAAGTGCTGCAAGGGTTGAATGGACAATAGCAAGTAGAAAGCTATCAAGGGGTGCAGGGATGAGCAGCCTGTGTATCAAAGAGAAAGAACTATTCTTGTCCTGGCCATCACTACAGCATTGATGAGAACAATCATGTAAAATGGGGATTATACCCAAGACAAATTCTACAGTGGCCTCATTTCCCCCCCTCAACATTTTATATCAATTAAAACAAATTAAAATCAATATCAATAGTCTCTACCATTTATTGAGCTTTTACTATATGCCTCACTCTGCTAAGGTCTTATTGTACATTATCACATTTAACCCTTAGGACAATCTTATGAAATAAGTAATAATATCAGTGCTTATATATGAAGAAGCAGAAGCTGATAGGTGGAAGTTAACTTACTAATTACAGTTATTAATGCATGAAGGTGAAATATAAACATGAGTTCTTCAGATTCCAAAGACTTCATTTCAATTCATTGCTTTTTAGCCATGAGTGCATAATGGAATCTCCTATACAGTTTTGTTGTTGTTTTTTAAATAAGATACTCATAACTATCGAGTTCACTAGCTCAGGCTTGGAATCTGGTTTCTGTGTTTAAAAAGTATTCCATAGGTAACTCCAATGCACACTTTAACTGGAACCCTCAGACTATACTTAGTCTTACAAAGAATAATCAACAATGTCACCTAGAGTTTGATAATGAGTTAAAGAAACATGCTAATCATGGGGTCTAAATGTAAGTATATGGTCCAATATTTTTCTTCCTTTTGAAATATCGCAGATCAAGCTTTCTCTCTGCCTGGGTGACAAATAAATCATCAAAAGCAATTGGCTTAATTACTGAATCCTATGTAGGACCTCAGATAGAGTATATCAACATGCTAATGCTAAAGATATATTATACCTTACGTTAGGAGGTGGAGAAAAAGTAAGAACTGAAAAAATTAGCTTTTTAAAAAATTTCAAGGTACTGCGTTTTATCCATATAAATGTGTCACATGATATTCAGGTAACATTATTTTTTCATGTACAGGCAATTCTCTATGACTAAAACAAAAGCAAAACCCCGCCACCAGGGAAGGCCTTGAATTATTTTAAAAATTTAAATTTAAAAGAAACTACAGAATTATTTTTAACTAACTCCTCATCTTAAAAAATAAAATCATATTAATTATCATTGTGACTTTTTAAAAGTTAATATTTGGCTAAATTTTCTACATGTAATTAAAGACCTGCACTCTACTCTTAATTCTAAAACTACAAAAATATAGCAAATAGGGGCTTTCCTGATGGCGCAGTGGTTGAGAGTCCGCCTGCCGATGCAGGCAACACGGGTTCGTGCCCCGGTCTGGGAAGATCCTACATGCCACGGAGCGGCTAGGCCCGTGAGCCATGGCCACTGAGCCTGAGCGTCTGGAGCCTGTGCTCCGCAATGGGAGAGGCCACAACAGTGAGAGGCCCGCGTAACGCAAAAAAAAAAAAAAAATATATATATATATATATATAGCAAATAAAAATATAGTAGGAGGTACTATAGTGTATTGGTTAAGAATATGGATTATGAAACTCAATTGTCTGGACTGGAATTCTGGCTCTAGCCTGAGCTAGGTGTGTCACCCTGGGCAGGTCATTTACCTCTCTATGCCTCAATTTCCCTATTAATAAAATGGAAATAATAATCATAATGCTTACTTTATTGAATTATATGAAATTACATAAAATTAAAATATATAAAACAGATTAGTGTCCAAAATATAGTAAGCTCTATATAGATGTTTACTATCATCACTGTTATTTTAAATTTAAAAAATTCAATTTCTAATAAAGTAGTATGAAACTTTAGAGTTGGGAGGAGCCTCTTTATTTTACAAGAAGGAAATGAAAGCCTGAGTCACTTGCAAAAGCGAGTGACAAGGCACAGTCAAAACTAGTATATAGTGTGCTGAACAGAGCAAAAGAGTAGTTCTGTAGCAATGACATTCTTTACCAGTGACTATATTCTGGGAGTTTTAAAAAGAAATAATTTCAAATGACTCATTTTAAATATGTTTCAGAAAAGTAACTTACAAATAGGCCAGTATTGTAATCAGATTGAACAGAAAACAATCCATACTAAAAATTATGTCATGTTTTCAAACTACTGATGCATCATTTATGGTTTCTTTACAGAAAAAAAATTTGTCTGTAAAAAGATAACATCTTCTTCCAATACCTACCCTAGATAACACAGTACAGAGCTAACCTTTGTTCTTCAGCAACAAAGCTGACAAATTAACCAAGAAAAATAATGAAGCATGATAAAAGTCAGAGCATCAGCTCATACTCCAGGCATCCTTTTGATTATCCCCATTAGTAAATAGGAAGCTATTTCTCAATGGAAATAAGAGAGTCCTTCTTAACCTAATCTCAAGCCTAATCTCAAGCACCAAAATCATAGCCTCCCCTTCCCATAACTGAAAATGTATAACATTCTGGTTTAAAGGCCAAATATTTTGACAGAAAACTCTTGAAAACTGCATAGCCTTCATGAACAGCTTTGTATATGTAAATAACATTAAGATAGGGCCCAGGAACCATCTTTATTGAGATCTCAAAGAACAAGATATTACGGGAAGATATAAATGAAAATACTAAAGTCACTTCCTTCAAGTGGCATAACCTTTTTGGTGAGGATACAACTGTAAACATGAAGATGATTTACAATTACTCATAAAACAACTAAAAGGGAGTTAGCACACAGTATTATAATTCTGAACTCAAAAGGAGGAAAAGCCAGTCTACAGCTCAAGGTTGAGTTTAAAAAGTGTAATTTACACAGAAAATTTTTTAAAATCCATGTTTTTGCAAATAGGAGAGGACTTTCAACTCAGGCTCATATGGAAGTTACACTTCATCACCAAAGGGAACAGTGGCACAAGCACGGAGGCATAACCCAAGAAAATGGAAACGATATATCTGAGCACAGAGCAGAACTTGGCCCTTCACAAATGGAAGGAAAAAACTTTCTTGAGGAGCCACTTCTTTCAATGTATTGATGGAGTGTCATTTAAATATGAACTTCAAATCCTTGAGATAGACTTTGACACAATAAACAGTCTAGGTTTGAATCTCACCTCCACCACGTATTAGCAATGTGATTTTGCACAAGTTACACTATCTCCTTCTACCTTTTAATCATTGCAAAATGTGGATGACAATAATGGTAGCTGCCTCATGTGACAGTGATATGGATTAAATGAAATAATTTAGGTAAGATGTTTGAGATAAAGCATTCCACCGTGCAGATACTCAATATATGTTGGCTATTATAGTTATTTTTCTACTTATTAGAACAGAGTAAACCAAAATGATGAGGAACATCTTCCTACAGATGAAGTAAGGATACATGTTCGTTAGTCACATCTCACTAAAAGATATGACTAATGAGAGATTGAAACTCAACACCAGAATCCCATATAGTATTAGTACAGACATACAGTCTTATCCGTGAGGGGTTGATTCCAGGACACCCCGAGGATGCCAAAATCCTCAGATGCTCAAGTTCCTTATATAAGTAAAAGGGCATATATTTGCATTTAACCTACACACATCCTCCTTTATCCTCCTGTATACCTGTATAATCATCTCTAGATTAACTATGATACCTAACATAATGTAAATGCTATGTAAAGAGTTGCCGGAGCATGGCAAATTCAAGTTTTGCTTTTTGGAAATTTCTGGAATTTTTTTCCCACCCATATGAAGCGCCAACTATACTGTGTGTGCTTGCACATGCACCCACGCCCCCTGCTGAGGTTTTCTGTGTAACAAACTACTACCAAACAGAGAACATAGCTGTCCCAAGCCAATTTATCTAACAGACACTTAGATATCCTCACTTCAATGTTCCTCTCGCACCCCAAACTCACTGTATCCAAAACTGAGCTTCTAATCTTTTCTACCCTCCTCTACTACTACTCCTACTACCCCATTAATTCTGTGGTACCAAATCTAGCTCCTCTTCCAAGTCCTTTCAGTCTACCATCAAGTTCTGTCAATATTAATTATCATCCAGATCTCAATTCTGTCTACTTTGCTAAAACTCCACTGCCACTCTTTTTTTTTTTTTTTTTTTTTGCGGTACGCGGGCCTCTCACTGTTGTGGCCTCTCCCGTTGCGGAGCACAGGCTCCGGACGCGCAGGCTCAGCGGCCATGGCTCACGGGCCCAGCCGCTCCGCGGCATGTGGGATCCTCCCAGACCAGGGCACGAACTCGTGTCCCCTGCATCGGCAGGCGGACTCTCAACCACTGCGCCACCAGGGAAGCTCCACTGCCACTCTTATTTACTTCCATCCTTTCTCTTGACTAACTCACAGCAGCTACTCCCTGTGTCTCCAACCTTTCCCCTTTGTAATTTCTCCTCTCTGCTACCGGAGTGTACTGTCTAAATGCATATTTTAAAAATGTCACTACCTGGGTAAAAATCCCAATGGCCTTTCATTTCCTTTAGAAGAAAGTCCAAAGTCTTTAGGGTGGTTTATCATTTATATGTTGACCCTTTTTATTCCACCCTAATGTCTTATCTTTCCACCCCCTGGACTCTAATCTCTCCAATCGACTGAACTACTTTTCATCTTATGTGTTTCTTTTTGATTAGCTAATTCCTACTTACCTCTGGCCACAACTTTAATAATTCTTCCTCCTGGAGCTCTTCCTCACTCTCTAAAAGTCTGGCACAGGTGCCCCTTCTATTCTGCCATCATCCTGTATTCCCCTTCCTAAGTTTATACCTCATCATTGTACCCACATGTTTAAATGAGTCTCCCACAAGACCAAAAGTTCTCAGAAGTTGGGGGCAGTGTCATTGTTCATTGATCTATTCTTAACTCCTAGCCCAGTGTCAGTTACACACAAATGCAAAAGAAATCGTGATGGTATTGAACTTTATAGTGTTCTCATCCCACAGTATTGGTTCAGTTATTTCCAATCAATCCTTCTATGGCCTTCATTTTAAAACTCCATATTGCTATCAATCAATCAATCAATTTATCTATCTAGATATAGAATGGGAAGGCTCAATTGCCTACTATAATCAGGGTTCTGGTACCCATCATGGCTGTACTGGAGCAGCATCACCCCTTATGGCCCTACACTAGCTAAGCCAGATGTCAGTCTGCTTCTGAGCGGTGGCTACTGAAATACAAAATTGAGTATATTTCAAGAGGTTATGTAATTAATCAGGAATAACCAGATATCACTCTTCAGTCACCTTTCATAAAGCAGAGAGATTCTGGGGGGAGTAGTAATAACAGTTAATTATGTAACCCTTGGTATAATGAAACGTTTGATTCTACACCAAAATGGAAGAAGTTTCTTAAGCAGTTTTTCCTAAAAACCACCACTATGAAAAATTATAACCATATATCTTGAAAATACATATGAAATGAATGAATATATACATAATTTTGAAACCCCTGAAAATCAGATATTTAGGTGTGATAAAATGCCTCTTGAAATTACATCATACTTGGCATGAGATAACAAAAAACAAAATGTGATCTCTCTTTGTATATATAATGACTGTTCTCTATGATATGAGGAAACAGAATAGCAACGTAGTATGCTATCAGTTATTATAAATTTTTGGTTTCTCTTTCTCTAAAAAAACATTAAATAATCCAAATCAACCACAACTGTTGATATATGTGTTATTTTCCTCACATTTCACATGTGTAATTTAGTATAAAGAAGACAAATGCTATTTAGAAAACATTCTATAAAATCCAGATGAGTATAGAAAAATGCAGGATTGTTCAAGTACAGAATATAGTATATCATCATTCCAGGATCTGTTACATCTAAATAAAATACTTTTTCTTTGGAAAAACATAAGAAGTTAATTTTTTGAACGGCTAATTAATAGGTACTGCACATGATATTTTCAGTAAAGTGTCAAGTAAATATGTTAGAACCGATACACCAAATAAATAAGATTACTAGGTAGTACGTATAGATGCTATCAACCTTTTTGATTGACTCTTATTTACTCTGCATTTAGCTGCCAAAGCCACAAGCTTAACAGTTCTGTTTATAAAAACAAAGTGAGCAAGCTGAATGCTAAGAACAAATATATGTGAACTCATTTTTTAACTTGTGGATGCATGCACGCACACACATCTTTTTATTACCAGCGTGCTCCCAAATTAAAATCATTACCACATGCTAAGTAAACTTTTTCAGATGTTCAACAAAGGAGATCAAATGAGACTTCATCATATATTTTTAGATCCCTGACCAGTCAAACGTATAGGAACACACATATGTCAAAACATCAAGTAATCCAAAGGTACAACAACTTGGAAAGTTTCAGTTCAATGAAACTCATGAGTAGCTTGGTGTACTTTCATACTTTCCTTACTGATGTCTTATAGGTGAAGCTCTTCATGGAAACTTATTTAGTAGTTATTTGAAGGTTAAGACTTGAGTAGGGACTAACAGGAAGATGAGAGCAAAGATAAGCTGGGAAAAGAGGTTTATCTTTCCAGGTAGATAGAAAATCAAAAAGCAAAACATGCAGGTAGAAAGGAACATGTTATATTTGGGGCCTTGAGAAAATCAGCTTGGATAATTTTTTATTGGAGGTATGAGACTGATAAAGCGATAGATTAGTATCATGTAGCTGGGGTCTAATGACCATTCCTGGAATTCTTCTCTTCGCCTGCCCCAAATTCTCACAGCTTTTGTTAAATCCCTTTTGTAGATAAGGGAAGTTTAATGGATGTGTGGGATCCATTCTCTGGTGGATAAAAAAACCTATTTTATGATTTGTCATCCAGTGCAGTAACTGAGTTTTGGCCTGCTTCTATATCCAAACCTATTTCCTACTCTAGTTTCAGAAACTGAGCCATTTTATCCTACCATTTTTGAATCCTTATCTTGTTTCTCTGCCTAGTTCGTGCGTTCTGGTGCTCTTTTCTCTAATCTTCTGGATTTCCTCCACCCTCAGTACCAATGATTGTACCACCATTTCTGGAACTCATGCTTCTCTTGCGCCAACGCTTTACATGCTGGGACCCTCACCTACCACACTAAGACAGGCTCTCCTGATACCACACACTGCCTGCTATTCGATGCTATTTTCAAACAGTCATTCAAAATCAATTGTATTTTCTGCTCAAGGATTCACCCTTATCATATTCTTTCCCCTTGATAAGCATATCTTGGTTCTGAGTCATAGTCATCCTAACATGTCAAGTAGCGTGCCAGTTCACTCTAGTACTTTCCTAGAGTGCCTCATCAAACACGGTCTCCTGTTTTGTAATTGGTTCTAAAGTTGGAAGTCTGGACAGATGTTTTGCTAACAGCACAAGTGTGCTGTTGATGTTCCAAAAGGATTTTATAATGGCTCTCATAATAGCTGACATTAACAGTCCTCATTATCCTCAGAGTTGAGTATATTTTGTTTATTTTACTATTAAAATACATTTTTAAATCCTGCAATATTTCTGGGACAAAATGGATTTAGGAAGCAACTCAGAAACAAATATCAACAGCAAAAAGATAGCTAAGTCCTGTAGCAATATCTGACCAGTAGTAAGCAATGGAATTACGATCATTTCTGGATCCCCTGTTAAATTCTTAAAAGATATTTGCCTAAATATGAAAGGGAAAAAAGGTGACGAACACTTTAATGGGTATGCTCAGGAAACTTAGCTTGCAATGAAGCTGCAATCAAAAGGGGTCCCCTAAAGCCATCAGCCCTCAACCTCAGAATACGATGACTTACCCTCATTTGTAATAAAAAAAATCACATTAGCCTCACGTGAAGATGATATAATAAAGGTTTTTAAAAAGTGAATTCAATCGAGAAATTAAAAGTTGAGAAAATTCTAATCAAGGAAATATTAAATAGTTCACGAATAGAATGAATACTGATTATCTTAATTCTCTATGATTCATCACAGACTGAATGCCACACCACTTCAGGTTGGCGAACATAGAGTACATTATTTTATTCAGATGAACACAAACTTAGAGTACTTACTACTGTGAGCTATGGTATGGCTAAAAAATCCAATTCACATGAGGTTTAGGGATCATAAAAGATAGATCTAGAAGGTATTATTAAAGGAAGTTAGGGACTTTTCCAACATACTTGTCCCAAAGTTCATGCTGCAGTTGGCATGGAAAAACTTCTGGATAGCATGAAGTAATGCTTAACATTTCTTTTATCTTTGCTGAAAATTTATTCAGGATATAGTCAATTATGAAATAGTTTTCTAATCCTCTAAATAGAGGATTAAAATAGAGGATATTCTGTTCATATTTTTAATCTTGAACCTATTATAACATAAGATACATTCAATGTTTCAGTACACAAAAGTTTATATCAAAAGCATTCACGTATCAAAAACCTAAAATTGCAGTGCTCTTTCTCTATTATAACTTTCTTTACAATTTTATCCTAATTCTGCCATTAACAAAATACATACAGGCAAAATGAAAATGCTGTATTTTAGTTAAATTGAAGAAAAATTCCTGTAACTGTGCTATATAAAATATAAATGCAAAGCACGTGGCTAATTGTAGATAATCAGGAAACAAATCCAGAAGTATTTTATCTGTTGCAAACATAATATGGGGTACTTTCTACAAGTTATGGGCTTAACAAACAAGTATTTTACCTAATTAGTATTTCTCCGGACAAATAGCTTATAACAAATAAGAATAAAACAAGTTTGAAAATGAAATTCCAGTAAGCAATTTAATAACAGAAATATTCTGGAAACATTTAGTGGTACATTTACACATAAGATATATATGACATGACAAAAACAGGAAAAGGAAATGCTTCCTGTAGGTTTGTGATGATTTTTTTTAGTGTTTGATGCCCTGTAGTAATCAATGTATTCACTTTATAGTGTGATTATATTAAATCACATTTTTATCTTCTCATGCTGATCTTTTTCCCTAAAGAGGTCTCATAAATGTCAAATCTTTCCAAACAGAAGGCACTTTTTCTGGCCATTATTTCTGTTTCTTTGCTGCTCCAATCGGGTGATTCAACAGGCCAAAAATTTCCTAGGAAGAGATTTTCATGAGAGGCAGAGCAGTTTTACAGGCCGTGAGAGGTGTATCTGCTAGATTCAAAGAATTTATTATATAATTTCTCTAATTTTCTACAAAAGTACATTTTCCATATCTAACCAGTTCTGCTATTTCTTTCTGAAGAATGCATGGTTTATGGGAGAATATTCTTGCAGTGGTACATTGCTACTAGTGGAAAAAACATAAAAATAAAGAGCTTTTCAAGATATAACCATTCAAGTTAGAAAATAAGAACAAACTACACATCAAGACTTTTAGTACGTGAAGAAGCATGTTGTAGAGTCCTTCCCTAATCACTGGAAGGCAACACAGAACTCAAATATTTCTTTACTAAGTTACAAAAAGAATACTCCAAATATATAACTAAGATATGTCAAAAGACTTGGGCAGGCTCATCAAACGATTTGGTACAAAAACAAAACAAACAAAAAAAACACTAGATCTCAATCCAGAGATATATCTGCTTTTTCTTTATTAAACCTACTTAGTTAATTTTAATTTATCAAATAAGTGTTTTCAATATTACATAAGACTTTATGGAAACCATGTTATAGAAGGAACCCATGGACCATCATCATCATCATGGGCCTCAGCTGCAGCATTAACAATAGGACTCTACCCTTAAAAGCATTCTACGAAGTGCTTTCAATTTTATTCTTTCCTTTTTAAGTTACAATGTCTTTATAAGTAGGGAGTTCATATATATGTTTTTATTTTATAGATATGAAAACTGAAGTATAGAAAAGGTATATAAATGTTTTATGATGACTTGACCAAGGAAACACAGCTAGTAAATATTCTGAATAAACACTGCCGGAAATAAAGGCTGTTTTCCCTTCATATTAGACGTATTTACATTGTACCTATATTGAAAAGAAGGAGTAATCTCTGATCAATGCAGTCATCCAATTCTAACAGGAGAAATTATGCCATTGTAAAAAGAGTAGGGACATGAACATCAGACCCATGTGAGTTCAAATTCCCACCTCTCCACTTAAGTAGCTAAATATCATTGGTAAACTGATCAGTGTGCTTGACCTTAAGCTTCTTCACCTGCATACTGGAAATATTCCTCTCTTTCCCTCCCGCATAGGGCTACTGTGAAAATAAATGAGATGCATATGACAAAGGCTCAGGGCAATGTCTAGAACATACGATGCATACACAAACACAAAAATGTTTGTTCCTTTCCCTCCAAATGTTATACTATTCTATACCATGTACCTAATGTTATGCCTAGGAGAAAAAATTATACGGTCACTGTTCTTGAGGAAATTCTCATCATTGAGAAGAACAAAAAGTCAAACAGAAAACAATACACTGAAAATATGATAGATTATAAAAATGAGGCACCAATCACTTTTTTTATAGAATGTCAGACTAGAGAGAATATAAAGTGGTCTAGATTATTCACTTTCTGCTAGCTATATTCTGCTAATACTTCTAGTTTCAAATAGTAAGTGGTCTTTTAATTTTTCTCTACACATTATTTAAAGGCCTTTGTATCTAGCCTTCTTTTTTTTTTCTTTTTTTAAAATATTTATTTATTTATTTTTGGCTGTGTTGGGTCTTCGTTTCTGTGCGAGGGCTTTCTCTAGTTGTGGCAAGCAGGGGCCACTCTTCATCACGGTGTGCAGGCCTCTCACTGTCGCGGCCTCTCTTGTTGCGGGGCACAAGCTCCAGACGCGCAGGCTCAGTAGTTGTAGCTCATAGGCCTAGTTGCTCCGCGGCATGTGGGATCTTCCCAGACCAGGGCTCGAACCCATGTCCCCTGCATTGGCAGGCAGATTCTCAACCACCGCGCCACCAGGGAAGCCCTCTAGCCTTCTTTTTGAGATATTTCCATGAAACACATTAAATTCACTAAGACTTCTTCCTATTTTTTCCCCTGTAAGCTAAGCTATGGTTGCTACTGGCAGCATGAAGAGTGACAATATAGGAACAGATTGGCCATGGACTCAACTATGGCTTAGGAAACTAGCCACACATACAGCTTACTTTGCAGAAAACCAAAAGGGAGTAAGATGAAAGAAGGCTACTAAGTCTGCCCAATTAAAGAAAGTCTCAGTACTATATCTTGAGAGTGATTACCTCTTAAATGTGCATGTATACTTCAAAAGATGTAAAGTTGCACAGTGACACTACGTGCTGCAAGCTGTACTTAAAAAGATTTTCCTTCTACATAAGAACCATATGCACCTAAACCCTTATCCTATAAAGTATGGTGTCTCTAAGAGCATACCAAATCATTCTCCTTCAAAGCCCATGTCCTTCAGATTTCATTAAAGTCAACCAACAAACCCCTACCCACAGCATTTTGAGATACTCTTTCAAAACTAATACATCTTTCCCTATAGATTATAACATTTAGATTTGGTAAATATGCTGGACTATTATTTGGAGACTTTTGTTTATTTTTCAGGCTTTCTACTATTAATTCTGTTCTAAATCAGAATTAATAGAAATGGAATAGTGAGCACAGCTCTGGTTTTTTCCCTCAAACATGTAATAGATTTATTAACAGATTTGTTCTTATATTAAAAATGAAGCTAAGCTAGTCTTATTTCTCAAGCATTTTAGCTTAGGTTTCTTCTTTCTTCCACTAAAACATCTTCTGTGTATACAACATAAGTAAGGAAAACCACAACAGTTGTTTTCTGCCAGTGGGAATGTTTCAAAAACTATTACTTCTGAGTGGCTTCCTTTCTCCTCCCACCCCACCCTTTCTTTGGCAAAGGAGTCTTTTATTAAACCCACTGTACCTCTCAATCATTCCTCCCTCCCTTCTTTTTTTTTTTAACTCTGAAAAAATAGTACTGAGGGAAAAAAATGTTCTGGGGAAGACATTTTTCTTCATTGACGAATAGTCTGGAATCTGGCAATCGGATGAGAAATTGAGTATCTGTTCCTTGACTCAACTCACTGGAGCAAAAGCAAAAAGAGAAAACACTCAGGGTTTGGCGACAAACTTTCCTCTGGACATATTCCATTGGCTTGTGGCACAACTGCTGTCCATATATTAAGAGTTCCAATGTCTATTGGTTGGGTTCATCTGCTTCAGGCATTTCCCTTTTCAGCTCAGCACTTGTTGGGCTTATAAGAGCTCCTTGAAGGTTCAGTTTCAAAAAAACCTCTTTTGGTTACAAGAGCTCCTTCTGCTTGTTCCTTTATATAGCTTCCTGTTTGTGCCTGTTTATTAAATGCTCTTTTCCAAGTAACCACTGACTGTTGGAACTTTTACAGGATTCATAACGATTCATTTGATCTTCAAATGCTTGGAAGGAATCACTATTGGTCCTATCCTCATTCTACCACTTGAAAGTCTGTCAGCCCAATTAACACATTCCCAATTGTGCACTACTAGGGCTTTCTTGGGAAAGTTCATACCAAATTAAGAGAAAGTTAGTATTTATGTACGTATTTTTCTTTCCTGGTATTTGCCACGTTGAGAAATATATTTGCCAGAAGATTTCTTGTGACTAATTTAGTCTCTCTCCCCCCTTCTGTGTCTTAATGACACAAACCACGTGAGAAAGTCACTAAGAAATGTGGAATTGGAATTCTCTCCTTAAAGTGTATATTTAAATTACTTACACAGAAATAATTGTCAGTTAACCATATTTAAAGCTATCTATATAATTCTCTGATCTGTTTTTTGATAAATAAATGTATCTCTTTCTTCTAACTCTAAATTTGGTCTTAAGATCCCCATTACTTGGTTCTTTTCATAATCACAATAGTATCCAAATATGAACATATTTTAGGGTTTGAGAAAAAATTAATTTTGATGACATTCATTACAGCACCTTTCTTTAGGGTAACTAGGTCTATTGGAGTAAAATATACCAATTAGATGATAATAAGTAAACTTTCATTGATACTATTCAATATTATTATAATGAATTTCACTCATACTATTTTAAACCTGAAGTTTGTACTTTCTGTATTTTGAAATGTACCCTACAGATATAACATATTTTGACCTATCAATCAGTATATTATAAAGATAAAGTACATTACATATACACATGTAGTATAGTATAATCATACTTTATTTTAGCCAGTGGTATACTTGAGCTAAACTTGTAATTATTATATAGCTTAATAATATTTTACTTACAAAGGATTTACAAAAGAAATTTTAAAATATTTAATTTGTTATCTCTAGCTCTGGAGTTATTTATAGCTGACCCTAGTCCCAACCAACACAGCACCTGATTCAGACTTGAGGTATCAGTGAAAGTTGCTAGAAGGAAGTGGTGTCTAAATTGAGAACTGACAGGTGAAAGGAGAGTTGTTGGAATGAAAGGTGGTTAAAGTGTTTCAAGATGAGGAAGAAGGATATGCAAACTGGGAGGTCAGATTATGACATGCTTTAGTACTAAAGCAGTATTTGGAAAAGTGATTAGTGTTTGCGGAAGTGGGAAGAAGGTTTCAAGAGATAAGACTGTAGATATAAATAAGGGACACATCAAGTGGGACTTATAAGCCATATTAAGGTGTCTGAACTTTATATTTGAGGAATTGGGAAGCCCCTGAAATTTTTGTTCTGTTTTGTCTTAGGCAGGGGAGCTACGTAACCAGATTTGCATTACAGAAAGACAATTTTGGCAGAAGCTATGTAGAAATTCATTTCAATGACACTGATATTCTTAAAAACTCATGAAAGTCCACAACATAAAGAATGTGTTAAAACACTTTCATACGAAAAGATACGGATTTCACATTATAAATCTTTATAATATTATCTTTTAATTAGAGATTTATATGTACATAAGTACCAAGATGGCATTCTTGTATATGGTAGTTTTATGGAATTAAAAAAATTAATTGCTGGGCTTCCCTGGTGGCGAGTGGTTGAGAGTCTGCCTGCCGATGCAGGGGACACGGGCTCGTGCCCCAGTCCTGGAGGATCCCACATGCCGCGGAGCGGCTGGGTCCGTGAGCCATGGCCGCTGAGCCTGCGTGTCTGGACCTGTGCTCTGCAACGGGAGAGGCCACAGCAGTGAGAGGCCCGCGTACAGAAAAAAAAAAAAAAAAAAAAAAAAAATTAATTGCTAATTAATATAGTGCTTTATAGTTACTAAAAGTTTTTCACATACTCACTTAATGATTTAGATCTTCTAGAATAGGACAATGAAGGATTAAAAAAAGCAAAGGAAGGTTTTTCTACACAGACTAAGACACAGAAAATTAATAGGATATTTCATTTCTTTTCCAAGACTTTCCCACAGAGCAATCTATAAGGAGGAAAGTACAAACAGCAGTAGGATCAAGAATTCTGGAATGTAAAAGAGAAAAAACAAATTACAAAAATTTATAAACATTGGTTATTTTTCTCTTAAGAAAATAATATTTTCAGGTTTAAACAACTTTATAGAGAAACCAAGTGACATTTTCTCTGTGTCCTTGAACTTTTTTTGGTCCTTTTACTAACCTAAAGCATTTTCCAAAGAAACTAAAAAGCTGTATGTAGTAAGAGATAACACAGGAAACTGACTTCCAGTCAGGGAAAAGGAATTTCCCCCTCATAGGCAAATGAGCCTTTGTTATTCTTTTCCCTTTTAGTGAAAAATGTTGCCATATTTCTTTGAAACTAAAATGCCATCAACTGCAAAACTTACTCAGATTTCAGAGCTGTTAAATGTGAATAAAAAGATGGCGTTACAAGTGATGAAAAACACTGAAGTGACAGAAAAGACAAAGTTGCTGTGGAACTTCCTTAAATTCCTGTCAGAATCAAAGCAACAATGAAGAGTTTGTTGTACACAAATAAAAGCTTATGATAACATATGGTGGCATCCTTTTAAGCTCTAATTTAAACATCTGTATGCATACATACAGTATATACATGTGTATTTGCACGTGTATGTAAAGGCTGAAGTTCCAAAGGGAGAATAAATGAGGGGGGAAAAAAGGGGTGGAAATAGGGCACAGAAGAGCTGGCATGCCATACTACAAAATGAAAATAAGCCATAGCATTATTAGTATTAAAATCCAACAAACATTTGCTAAATCCTTGTAAACCCATTAACAAGATTTGTCATTACAGTTCTCTGTTCTGTAACTGTGAGAGAACAGCAATGAATAATGATGCTTTCATGACATAGGAACTAAAACTTGCCCATTTTCCTCATGAGGGTTTTATGAGAGTTTAAGAAATATTAGATAAACAGATTATAACAAGAATGAGGACATTTTTTCTATAAAATGATTTATTTCACAGGCTATTTCATGGTTTTCATCTCCCCCAAAATCAGAATTCTGCTTCCTGACCAATGATGGGGTTAAAACCATCCAAAATTAATGCTGTAATGTATATTTTAAATGTTAAGCCTAGCTAAAGCCAACATCACGTAAATAATGATGGGTAAAAATAAAGTACAAAGATTTTTAAATTAAGTTGTAATAATAAGCGAAGCAATGTAAATGCCATAGCCTCAATGACTTTAAATGTTGAAAAAAATCTCGATTTTAAAAACGGGTTTCATAATTCAGCACTCATGTTTCAAGCAACTGTCCCAGGTTGGAGAGAGATGTAGGAAATTTTGGACCTAAAAATGCAAGACATATGGTCTTGATTGCCTTTCGCAGCTACGTTAAGAGTTCAGTGTAAAGAAAAGCTTTCCAAACGCCAGCTTGCAAACTAGGTTTTTATGTGAAACTCTAATAAAACAGCAGCAGATGTTTCTATGCTATTAATTTGTTTGGGACATTTTTGGCTGGTTCATTCCAAATCAACTGTTATCCCTTGTCCAACAACTGCAGCATTCATTTCTTTTTTATACATGGAGAAAGAGAGAGAAAAGAAGCTTTTCCTTTGGAATAGATATTGCATCAGTTTGCTGTATTCATGGGAAAGTGAATGCCAACGCTAGTTTTTTGGGTTTTTTTGCTATTGGGGGATGCAGTGGGGGGGAATCACCCAGCCAAGGAATTGCAGACTAATCTTGACTTATTTACTTCCGAAACAAATCTTGACTTACTTCTGAAACCTGCTTATATTGCTGTAGATGAATGATAAATTTATTCTGGTCCTGATTTACATGACAAAAAGATCATCACCTTATAAATGTTCACACCATCAGAGTCAATTCACTTCTATTCCCCCTCTCTTAACCTTGTAATCCATTCTTGCTGCCCCAAAGATCTTAACAGATTGCCCCTCATTGGATGTAATATACCTGTTGTTGAGTTCTATTAAAACAGTCAACATGCTTTACCTTCAGAAGGAAAACAGACGTGATTTTCAAAATTCAAGGCTTTCTTTAACTGAGTCATTTTCCCAATTATGTATTAATCAAAATTTGACAGCAAAAGTGGGAGGAAACAACAGATCCATCAACAGATCCAGATGATTCCTCCCAATGGGGCCAAATGTGTTCACTCTAACCAGTTTTCCTCTGTAACTGGGCTCCTGAGAATTCATTTTTAAGGATCATTCTCAGTCCATACAGATTATTAATATCTTTCAAGATTATACAGAAATCCTTAATGGGATTTAGATAGAATCCCTAAAGCCTATTACTCTATGAAATTACTCAGGCTGCTGGCTAAAGTGCCAAAATGATTTGGATTTCAGTTTTGTTTCTAAAACAAATGTAATAAAGTATCATTAACAAATTCAACTACAGTTGGTTCAAGTTCAAAAAAATCTGCACATTCTAATGTAACAAGAAAGTTTTAAAGCCCTAATGGAATTTTCTATAATTCTCTCCTTAATTGGAAAACATTTGCTACTTGGAAGTATTTCCATGATGTAAGAGCCAACTTTAACAAAGCAAAGTACCTTATAAGACTCTTTGTCTATATGTATATACTCTGATTTTTGACATCGTAGCTGCTCTTCCAGGCCTGTGGGAACAGCGAAATCCTACAATATCTCTCAGCTGCCCTGAGGATAGAACCCATGTTCTTGTACGATGAGCATCTTTCGGATCTCGCTCCTCTCCTGCTCAGCTCTCCACTTCCTCTGTTGCCACTCTTGACCTCCCTTGCTACTCTATCCTCCAGGCCGACTGAACTAATTTCAGTTCCTAAACTAGTCACCATCTCTCAAGCCACTGCTTGGAGACTAGTATGTTATTTCTTACATCCCAAAGTCTTAACTAGTCACCTACTGTATGTGGTCTCAGTCTCAAATTAGCTCCTTTTTTTTCTCCTACAAATTTCTCCTAATTCCTTTCATCCCACAGCATCTACCTGCCCATCACTGCCCCCCACCAACATAACACAGGGGAAATCTCATTTGTATGTGCTCACATAAAACACAGTCCTTACCTTTGTAAGAGCAGAATACATTGCACTTGTCAATCTCACTCAAGCTCCTTTACAGTAGGAACTGTTTAATGTTACCATAAAATCTTTTCCTAGCACAGTACCTGAATTTTAGAAGCCATCTGATACTACACTTGGAATTGAACACTCTTTAGTACCTCTGCAACACCAGCATGGATTTTGTGATGTAGAGACCATGTAGCTGCATTTCTTGATTCTGCTTATTCTGCTAACTCAAGAATGGGTTTTCCAAACTTAACTTGTCCCAAACCGAGTCTCTTCTCTGAACCCTCTTCTAACGCTCCTACCAAATCATGTTTCTCCTACACTCACTTCTGACTCAAAAACTCTCTGATTTTCCCATCTCAGAGTAAAAGCCAAAATTGTTATAATGACCTGCAAGGCTCCGTCTATACCATTTGCTCACCCTATTAACTCTCTCACTTCTTTAACATACTTCTACCTTATGCACTCTGTCCAACCACGCTGGGGTCCTAGCCATTCCTTAAATGCCTCAGGCACACCTCCTCCCTCAGGACTTCTGCAGTTACTCTTCCTTCTGTGTGGATAATGGACACCCACAAGCTCCTTCCTTCATCTCCTTCAGATTCTTAGTCAAATCACACTTACTCAGGGAGGTCTAGCCTGGTCCCCTTATTTAAAACTGAATGAATATCCTCACATTTGGCATTTCCTAATCCCTTTCTACTTTATTTTTGTCTTTCATCATCTAACAAACCATACACTTTCCTTAGTTATATTACTTACTGTTTATCCTCCTTTCTGTACTGCAAACGCCATGAAAGCAGAGATTTGAAACAGAGTTTATTTTTTGTTTTTTGTCTCCCCAGCACCTATAATAGTGCTTGCCATTAAGGAGATACTAAATTAATATTTAACTGAACAGTGTTTGATAAATATAATAAAACTAAACTACATATCTGTATTTCTAAGCATATCTAACTATGCTAAACGAAACTAAAATCCTGACCTTGATCATTGTTTTTAATTGCAGCTTTGTAATTTTTCACATGGTAGAATTGAAAAACTAGTAAGTATAAAATGTTAACAGCTTACACCTAATGTCTAAAAATATTTTTACATATTTTTGTAGTTTTATAGAAATTGATAGAAGAATTTCAGTAAAAAAATTCCTTTAAATCTTAGAAAAATATAAACTATGAACTGTTCCAGATTCTTTAATAAAATTAAAATACACAGCTATTTTGTCAATCATTATATGATCTAATCTTTGGGAAAATAAAAGCCACAATTTAACCAAATTTAAAATAATCAGGAATAAAATAGTTTATATACCAAATATTTTTCATCTAGAAGCTTTAAACATATATTCACACACACACTAACACAGACACACATCACACTTTGATAACAAAATAAAAAGAACGTCTTCAAAGTCATAAAGGTTGAAATTCACATCACGTCTGAGCTGAAAGCTCATGTTTGTAAATTATCTGTCAAATTTAAAATCATTTCTTGATGTTTCTGTTTTTTACAAGGGATAAATACGTGTATAAATATATAAATATAGATGTGTCTCTATTCACCTGGACCAAAAATGTATATATATGGCCCTAACAGTTTATTTTTACACTGAAACATTAGTATACTGCACTCCCAGATAATCCAAAATCAGTTAAATAGAATCCTCGGAAAAATCATTTAACCAAAACATTTTTTTGGTCAACCACATTAAAAAAAGAAAGCTATATATTATGCCATGCACACCTGTGCCTTCATTCCCATGGTTATACACTAGATAGATCAGAGATCTCAACACAGGCAGTCTGACTTTAGAGTTCATTCATTTTTTTTAAAAAAATTTTTATTGGAGTATAGTTGCTTTACAGTGTTGTGTGAGTTTCTTCTGTACAGCAAAGTGAATCAGCTATACGTATACATATATCCCCTCTTTTTTGGATTTCCTTCCCATTTAGGTCACCACAGAGCACTGAGCAGAGTTCCCTGTGCTATACAGTAGGTTCTCATTAGTTACCTATTTTATACATAGTATCAGTAGTGTATATATGTCAATCCCAATCTCTCAATTCATCCCACCCCCTTCCCCCTTGGTATCCATACGTTTGTTTTCTACGTCTGTGACCACTACTCATTCTTAATTAGTCTCCCTGTAGCACTGGCCTAAGGCTATTAACATTCATTTCTGCTCTCACTTTTGTCAGAGTAATAGTTATCATTTATTGGAAGTCCACTACAGGCAAAGCTTACTTGAGTTCTATCTGTAAGCTCTAACTTACTAACTACATGGATGTTGTCCTGTTAGGCTGGATCCGAGTACAGATATTCCTTCCTTTTTTCCTTCCTTCCTTCCATGATTCATTCATTCATATTTAAGTAAATGTTCCATTCCTCCCAAATCCTAGACCCGTTAGCATACTAGGCTGTTCAGTTAAGTGTATGGCAATTTTCTTATTGGTAAATTGCAAGTGTGTCTTTCTGAGACAAATATTTAAAACAGGATGCAAGGTCCTTTAGGCATAGTTATTCCACTACTGACGGACCTTTTTACTCTATCAGCTTGTAGAAAATGTGGCTTTATGATATATTTTGCCTTTAATTTTTGAGAACAGAAAATAATTTCTAATACATAAAAATATAAGGGATCGTGTCAGATTGTTAATAATCTAGAAATTCAACATTGGTTTATCATTAAAATATACATAGGAATTTACTACATCAACAGATAAGGTGGGTAAAAACACAGGTGACACACTCAACATATCCAGGAAAATCATTACATACAATTCAGAACTCATTCATGAAAAAAAGAAAAACTCAGAAAATTAAAAAGATATTATATATTTAAAATTTAGAGCAACTATTACTCTTAATAGAGAAATATTAGAAGCAGCTCTTCTTGAATCAGGAATAAGACAGGGAAGCTTGGTATCACCATTCCCATACAACATTGCTCAAGAGGTCCTAAAAAATAAAGTTAGAGAATTCCAACCTCAACAGTCCCTACAGTCATAGATAATTTCGATGATCATAGTTCCAACAACCATGGTTCCTAACTAGGGCTGTGAAACTGGAATCTGGAAAATGAGGTAAAAATACAGAAGTCCACGGTGCACATCGCAGACCTACAGAGGTGAGGCTGTCTGCTGTTGGAACTTTTTCAGATCACACCCCAAAGTCTTGAGTAATTCAGCATTGGAAGGAATAGTCCCTCATGGTTCAATCAAAACACAGCTAAGCAAAAGCTGTGCACAGAACTTCTAACTAAAACCGCTTCAAGGGCTACATTTTGCAGCCAGAAGAGCTAAGAATGAATGAGTCCATCTGCATCACGTTTAATATTCAGTCTAATATAGGGAAGGTTTAAGTAAATTGCAGAGGCCCTAGGCTATCCAGACTCCCAGCTGACATTTAGGTTACGGACTCCACATTGGAGTTTAGGAAGCCAGGGCTCTGTGGGGCTTGGGGCAGAGATGACAGAGGTGCCTAAAGTTCCACAGCCAGATCCTCCGGGGGTGGCATCATTCATTCACCGCGCCACTGTGAGGTCCGTACAAGCTCTGACCTCCCTCAGTCTGCTAGAGCCTGAATCTGCCAATGATGGTTGGTGGAAGCCGAAATCCTGCAACCACCATGGCAGCCCTGGATGCCTAGGCTTAGATCCCGGGCAGGGGACTGCTGCTCTCAGCAGTGGAAGCCGTGACCGTGTCCCCACGTCTGAAAGTAGAGGCAGTCAGTGCCTTGGAGACCAGAGCGAAAGTGACAGAGCCTGGATGCCAGCAGCCACCTAGGAGCTTTACTGCCTCAAGCCCGCAAGTGCTGCTGGGAATATGGCGGCTGGCGTGAGGGCAAATGAGCTTAATTAAGCATTTGTGTGCCTGTTTCTTGACCATTTGGGTTTCAGCTTCCGTGAAGGGCCTGTTCAACTTTCTTGCTCACATTTTATTGGACTGTTTGCTACCCCTACTCTGCAATATTTAATTTATATATTTAATATTCAATATATTTGATAAATTTTTAATATATTTGATATATTTTTAATATTTATTTTTTATTGTTAAAGCTAATCCTTTTTCGTATGTGTTGTGAAGATCTCTTGATTCCTGTCATGTTTTTTTCACTCTCTTCATGGTGTCTTTTTGATAAACTGAAAATTCTAATTTTAATGTCAAATTTGGAGTTTTTTGTCTTTATAATCGTAAAGGAAGTGCTGTTTATCTTTTGTTTACCTTTACCCCAAAGTCATAAAGCTTTATTCATATATTGTTTTATAGTTTTTCTTTTTACATTAATGACTTTTATCTATCTGACACATGTCTTTGTAGAATGTAGAGTGTCTACCTCTTTTTTTTTCTTTTCTCCATATGAATAGCCTCTTGTCTTGGCACTTTTTACTGAAAAGATCATCTTTTCTTCCCAACCTGTAATATCTGCTCTGTCATAATTCAATTTCCATTTGCCTTTGTCTCTGTTTCTGGGCTCTTAATTGTGCCTGTTGATCTGTTTGTCTATGTCTGTACCAGTCTTCATTACTATAGTCTTATACTAAGCTTTTACCTCTGATAAGGCAAGGCCTCCCACCTAATTCTTATACTTAGACCTGTCTTGGTTATTTCTGGTTTCTTGCTCTTACATAAAAATTTCATATCAGCTTCTCAGCCCCCTCACATACACATACACACACACACACACGGACACAATCCTGTTGAGATTTTTATTGAAATTGAAAGAAAATAAATAAAACAGAATCATTATTCTCATTGAGGGAAAATGATTTTCAGCTAAGATCTACCATAGCTATTTATTGCCTAATAGGATAGGATTTTTACAACTTTTTGATTCAGTCCACTCTCTCATCTCTATAAACAGGTCTTTGTAATGCACCTGGGTTGCTGGAACGAATTGAGAGTGTGATGTAACAAAAACATAAAGTGATCTAATTTGAAAGCTAAAGGATTTTATACTTAGCCTACACTCAGCAGTTTCCTTATTTTCTGTCAGGTTGGGGCTATTTATACATATTATTTTAGTGTATGCAGTATCTGTATGGTTAGAGGCAAATTCTTTTAAGATAGAACTGTTTGCTCACTCCAATAAAACCCTCATATATTTTGCACTGTTGTGTTTGATGCTTTCCAGTATTTAGCATGTCTGCGAAGGTCATGCCTAGCAAAGAATGAAGTATTTCATGCTTAATCATTCATGTTTATAATAATTCTGTAAGATAGATACCACTATCTCCAGTTTATACCTGCAGAAATTGAATCTTAGAGAGGTTAGGTAACTTGCCCAAGGACAAATAGCCAGTAAGTGGCAGGACCTGGATTGAAACCCAAGTTTTTCTTAGTTTAGGTTGAATAAATGTTTATTACATGTATAAAAAATGGTAATAGAACTCAATTTGGAAGAGGCCAATGTGGATACATTGTAAGCGATTAAAGATGTATGATATTAATTGAGATTTTATTGACTTAAATCATTCATTGTTGATAGGTTGAGTCTGTACCAGACCTATGATTCCCACTCTGGAATCATTTCCTTCAGCTGCAGCTTGATCTATGCATTGTTTCTCTTGCCAAGAACTGCAGAAGTCCAGGCAGGCTCTCATACTGGTCTGTAACTATATTAAAACTGCTACAAATAACTGCTGAACAGACTGTCTCTTATATATCATTCAAACCAGAAGTTCAGTGGCAACATACCACCACAACCTCTTTCTGATTTGGTAGCTATAAAAGTTGCTCTAGGATTCTTTCTTTTGAGAAAAAAATCCTCACACACACACACACACACACACACACACACACACACACATACATAATCTAAAATGCTATGCGATCTTTCTTGACTTAAAATATGATTCTAATTACAGTGAAATTTCATCTGTCTGGCCCACTAAAAAAATAATTCAGGCTAGCTAGCTAGTTTTCCTTTTGAGGGGGGTACAAATTATGAAGCAAAATTTAATCTTTTAATCTGAAAATGTCAATTAATATATAGTGGACACTTCAAAATATAGGG